>NC_068450.1:1928369-2110869 GCF_023373465.1 Oncorhynchus keta | reverse complement strand
GTCCTAACCCTCTCCATGGTAACCTGGTCTTAAGCCTCTCCATGGAAACCTGGTCCTAAACCTCTCCATGGTAACCTGGTCCTAAAGCTCTCCATGGTAACCTGGTCCTAACCCTCTCCATGTCCCTTCCAGCTGCGTATGGTAACCTGGTCCTAACCCTCTCCATGGTAACCTGGTCCTAAACCTCTCCATGGAAACCTGGTCCTAACCCTCTCCATGGTAACCTGGTCCTAACCCTCTCCATGGTAACCTGGTCCTAAACCTCTCCATGGTAACCTGGTCCTAACCCTCTCCATGGTAACCTGGTCCTAAACCTCTCCATGGTAACCTGGTCCTAACCCTCTCCATGGTAACCTGGTCCTAAAGCTCTCCATGGTAACCTGGTCCTAACCCTCTCCATGGTAACCTGGTCCTAACCCTCTCCATGTCCCTTCCAGCTGCGTATGGTAACCTGGTCCTAACCCTCTCCATGGTAACCTGGTCCTAAACCTCTCCATGGTAACCTGGTCCTAAACCTCTCCATGGTAACCTGGTCCTAACCCTCTCCATGGTAACCTGGTCCTAAACCTCTCCATGGTAACCTGGTCCTAACCCTCTCCATGGTAACCTGGTCCTAAACCTCTCCATGGTAACCTGGTCCTAAACCTCTCCATGGTAACCTGGTCCTAACCCTCTCCATGGTAACCTGGTCCTAAACCTCTCCATGGTAACCTGGTCCTAAACCTCTCCATGGTAACCTGGTCCTAACCCTCTCCATGGTAACCTGGTCCTAACCCTCTCCATGGTAACCTGGTCCTAACCCTCTCCATGGTAACCTGGTCTTAAGCCTCTCCATGGTAAACTGGTCCTAACCCTCTCCATGGTAACCTGGTCCTAACCCTCTCCATGGTAACCTGGTCCTAAACTTCTCCATGGTAACCTGGTCCTAAACCTCTCCATGGTAACCTGGTCCTAACCCTCTCCATGGTAACCTGGTCTTAAGCCTCTCCATGGAAACCTGGTCCTAAACCTCTCCATGGTAACCTGGTCCTAAAGCTCTCCATGGTAACCTGGTCCTAACCCTCTCCATGTCCCTTCCAGCTGCGTATGGTAACCTGGTCCTAACCCTCTCCATGGTAACCTGGTCCTAAACCTCTCCATGGAAACCTGGTCCTAACCCTCTCCATGGTAACCTGGTCCTAAACCTCTCCATGGTAACCTGGTCCTAACCCTCTCCATGGTAACCTGGTCCTAAACCTCTCCATGGAAACCTGGTCCTAACCCTCTCCATGGTAACCTGGTCCTAAACCTCTCCATGGTAACCTGGTCCTAAACCTCTCCATGGTAACCTGGTCCTAACCCTCTCCATGGTAACCTGGTCCTAAACCTCTCCATGGTAACCTGGTCCTAAACCTCTCCATGGTAACCTGGTCCTAACCCTCTCCATGGTAACCTGGTCCTAAACTTCTCCATGGTAACCTGGTCCTAAACCTCTCCATGGTAACCTGGTCCTAACCCTCTCCATGGTAACCTGGTCTTAAGCCTCTCCATGGAAACCTGGTCCTAAACCTCTCCATGGTAACCTGGTCCTAAAGCTCTCCATGGTAACCTGGTCCTAACCCTCTCCATGTCCCTTCCAGCTGCGTATGGTAACCTGGTCCTAACCCTCTCCATGGTAACCTGGTCCTAAACCTCTCCATGGTAACCTGGTCCTAACCCTCTCCATGGTAACCTGGTCCTAACCCTCTCCATGGTAACCTGGTCCTAAACCTCTCCATGGTAACCTGGTCCTAACCCTCTCCATGGTAACCTGGTCCTAAACCTCTCCATGGTAACCTGGTCCTAACCCTCTCCATGATAACCTGGTCCTAAAGCTCTCCATGGTAACCTGGTCCTAACCCTCTCCATGGTAACTTGGTCCTAACCCTCTCCATGTCCCTTCCAGCTGCGTATGGTAACCTGGTCCTAACCCTCTCCATGGTAACCTGGTCCTAAACCTCTCCATGGTAACCTGGTCCTAAACCTCTCCATGGTAACCTGGTCCTAACCCTCTCCATGGTAACCTGGTCCTAAACCTCTCCATGGTAACCTGGTCCTAACCCTCTCCATGGTAACCTGGTCCTAAACCTCTCCATGGTAACCTGGTCCTAAACCTCTCCATGGTAACCTGGTCCTAACCCTCTCCATGGTAACCTGGTCCTAACCCTCTCCATGGTAACCTGGTCCTAAACCTCTCCATGGTAACCTGGTCCTAAACCTCTCCATGGTAACCTGGTCCTAACCCTCTCCATGGTAACCTGGTCCTAACCCTCTCCATGGTAACCTGGTCCTAACCCTCTCCATGGTAACCTGGTCTTAACCCTCTCCATGGTAAACTGGTCCTAACCCTCTCCATGGTAACCTGGTCCTAACCCTCTCCATGGTAACCTGGTCCTAAACTTCTCCATGGTAACCTGGTCCTAAACCTCTCCATGGTAACCTGGTCCTAACCCTCTCCATGGTAACCTGGTCTTAAGCCTCTCCATGGAAACCTGGTCCTAAACCTCTCCATGGTAACCTGGTCCTAAAGCTCTCCATGGTAACCTGGTCCTAACCCTCTCCATGTCCCTTCCAGCTGCGTATGGTAACCTGGTCCTAACCCTCTCCATGGTAACCTGGTCCTAAACCTCTCCATGGAAACCTGGTCCTAACCCTCTCCATGGTAACCTGGTCCTAAACCTCTCCATGGTAACCTGGTCCTAACCCTCTCCATGGTAACCTGGTCCTAAATCTCTCCATGGAAACCTGGTCCTAAGCCTTTCCATGGTAACCTGGTCCTAAACCTCTCCATGGTAACCTGGTCCTAAACCTCTCCATGGTAACCTGGTCCTAACCCTCTCCATGGTAACCTGGTCCTAAACCTCTCCATGGTAACCCCTAAACCTCTCCATGGTAACCTGGTCCTAACCTCTCCATGGTAACCTGGTCCTAAACTCTCCATGGTAACCTGGTCCTAAACCTCTCCATGGTAACCTGGTCCTAACCCTCTCCATGGTAACCTGGTCTTAAACCTCTCCATGGAAACCTGGTCCTAAACCTCTCCATGGTAACCTGGTCCTAAAGCTCTCCATGGTAACCTGGTCCTAACCCTCTCCATGTCCCTTCCAGCTGCGTATGGTAACCTGGTCCTAACCCTCTCCATGGTAACCTGGTCCTAAACCTCTCCATGGAAACCTGGTCCTAACCCTCTCCATGGTAACCTGGTCCTAACCCTCTCCATGGTAACCTGGTCCTAAACCTCTCCATGGTAACCTGGTCCTAACCCTCTCCATGGTAACCTGGTCCTAAACCTCTCCATGGTAACCTGGTCCTAACCCTCCATGGTAACCTGGTCATAAAGCTCTCCATGGTAACCTGGTCCTAACCCTCTCCATGGTAACCTGGTCCTAACCCTCTCCATGTCCCCTCCAGCTGCGTATGGTAACCTGGTCCTAACCCTCTCCATGGTAACCTGGTCCTAAACCTCTCCATGGTAACCTGGTCCTAAACCTCTCCATGGTAACCTGGTCCTAACCCTCTCCATGGTAACCTGGTCCTAAACCTCTCCATGGTAACCTGGTCCTAACCCTCTCCATGGTAACCTGGTCCTAAACCTCTCCATGGTAACCTGGTCCTAAACCTCTCCATGGTAACCTGGTCCTAACCCTCTCCATGGTAACCTGGTCCTAAACCTCTCCATGGTAACCTGGTCCTAAACCTCTCCATGGTAACCTGGTCCTAACCCTCTCCATGGTAACCTGGTCCTAACCCTCTCCATGGTAACCTGGTCCTAAACCTCTCCATGGTAACCTGGTCCTAACCCTCTCCATGGTAACCTGGTCCTAACCCTCTCCATGGTAACCTGGTCCTAACCCTCTCCATGGTAACCTGGTCCTAACCCTCTCCATGGTAACCTGGTCCTAACCCTCTCCATGTCCCCTCCAGCTGCGTATGGTAACCTGGTCCTAACCCTCTCCATGTCCCCTCCAGCTGCGTATGGTAACCTGGTCCTAACCCTCTCCATGTCCCCTCCAGCTGCGTATGGTAACCTGGTCCTAACCCTCTCCATGTCCCCTCCAGCTGCGTATGGTAACCTGGTCCTAACCCTCTCCATGGTAACCTGGTCCTAACCCTCTCCATGGTAACCTGGTCCTAAACCTCTCCATGGTAACCTGGTCCTAACCCTCTCCATGGTAACCTGGTCCTAACCCTCTCCATGTCCCCTCCAGCTGCGTATGGTAACCTGGTCCTAACCCTCTCCATGGTAACCTGGTCCTAAACCTCTCCATGGTAACCTGGTCCTAACCCTCTCCATGGTAACCTGGTCCTAACCCTCTCCATGTCCCCTCCAGCTGCGTATGGTAACCTGGTCCTAACCCTCTCCATGTCCCCTCCAGCTGCGTATGGTAACCTGGTCCTAACCCTCTCCATGGTAACCTGGTCCTAACCCTCTCCATGTCCCCTCCAGCTGCGTATGGTAACCTGGTCCTAACCCTCTCCATGGTAACCTGGTCCTAACCCTCTCCATGTCCCCTCCAGCTGCGTATGGTAACCTGGTCCTAACCCTCTCCATGTCCCCTCCAGCTGCGTATGGTAACCTGGTCCTAACCCTCTCCATGGTAACCTGGTCCTAACCCTCTCCATGGTAACCTGGTCCTAACCCTCTCCATGGTAACCTGGTCCTAACCCTCTCCATGTCCCCTCCAGCTGCGTATGGTAACCTGGTCCTCTTGTCTCTGACCGTGGTCATGGAGGCGGTTCTGGTGTGTTTCCTCCTGTCCACTCTGCAACAGCTCCCCTACCAGCTGGAGAGTAAGTGACCTGCTTTTCACCTCCCTACACTGACAGGACTCACATTCTACATAAACGGCTCAGGAGGCTCCTGAGGGGAGAACGGCTCATAATAATGTCCGGAACGGAGCAAATGGAACGGCATCAACCACCTTGAAACTATGTGTTTGATGTATTTGCTACCATTCCACTGATTCTGTTCCAGTCAATAGAAGAAGCCTAATGACAAGCCCTCATTTCTCCCCAATGACGGTTCCACCAACCTATTGTGATATACAGTAAGGCTGAAACCCAAAACCAACACTTGGCCATCTGCCCTTTATGGAGTGATCGGAGTGGTTGAAGTGTTGGGTTTGTGATTCAGACAGTGTTATGTGGTATCCATCAATATGTTTGCTGCTCAAACAGTAACTGTAAAATGTACCCATTATTTTGCAATCTAGATGTCAGCTGTGTTACTGTTCTAACACATTTCTGGCGTTGTTCTTGTAGTTGCCATGCTAGCTGTGTTCTCTGTCATCTGTCTATATGGAACCCTGGCATCACTGGTCAACTGTACCTTCCGCCAGAGTGTGATGCCCATGGGGCCTCCACTGGTTAAGGTGAGAACAAGGCACTATTCCATTCTGTTGCTTTCCACTGGATGAGCTGACAAGTAGAATGCAGTGGGTTCATGTGTTTCATTACATTTTATTATACTTTTCTCCAATCCAGTTCATTCCTTTTCTATTGTGTTCCATATCGTGTGTCTCTCTCCCTGTGTTGTTGTGTCTCAGGATGTGAATCAGCAGCAGAAGTCTTCCACTGCTCTGCCTTGTCCCGTGGTAGACTCCAGACTGACCAGCGGTCTTCTGAAGATCTCCAGACTGCTGGACGACGGGGGGGTCTGTGGAATCCCCACCGATACGGTCTACGCCCTGGCCGCCTCCTGCAAGAACCCTCAGGCCATCGAGAACATCTACAACATTAAGGACCGTCCAGCAGAGAAGCCCATCTGTATCTGTATCTCCAGTGTGGAGCAGCTGGTGGCAGCCAAGCCCCCATTCAGCTCTCTACTCTGGGAATTCATGAGGAACGTCTACCCTGGAGGGATCAGCTGCATCGTCAGCAAGGGAGACTGGCTACTCAGACTGGGTAAGGAGTGAGGAGGGGAGGAGAGGGGAGGAGGAGGGTGGCTTCAACTGCATTAGGATTTTAAATAGTTTAAAAAAACTTTATTTAACTAAGCAAGTGAGTTAAGAACAAATTCTTATTTTCACTGACGGCCTATGAACAGTGGGTTGACTGCCTGTTCAGGTGCAGAATGACAGATTTGTACCTTGTCAGCTCAGAAGTTTGAACTTGCAACCTTCCGGTTACTAGTCCAACGCTCTAACCACTAGGCTACCCTGCCAGGTTACATTGGATTAGAGTTAGGGATACTCTCAGAAATGGTTTCTTTATTCTATATCGTGAGCGATCATTCGATTGATGTTCTAATTGTTTACCTATGTTGTCCAGGTGTGGGTCCGGCCTACGACCGCGTGGGGACCAATGATAGCATCATGATCCGAGTCCCTGACCACACCGTCACAGGACACCTGTGTGACATCACCGGACCACTTGCCATCACCTCAGCCAATCCCAGTGGAGAACCCGACAGCACGCACCACGACATGGTCATCAGGTAAAGTCCTATCATAACACTCACCTGTACCCACCTGTACTCACCTGTACCCACCTGTACTCACCTGTACTCACCTATACCCACCTGTACCCACCTGTACTCACCTGTACCCACCTGTACCCACCTGTACCCTGTACTCACCTGTACCCACCTGTTCTCACCTGTACCCACCTGTACCCTGTACTCACCTATACTTAAGCACTTAAGCCTGTTGGTATGCTATGCTGCCTTCGTCAGATAGTTTGAACAGCTATGCTGCCTTCATCAGATAGTTTGAACAGCTATGCTGCCTTCATCAGATAGTTTGAACAGCTATGCTGCCTTCATCAGATAGTTTGAACAGCTATGCTGCCTTCATCAGATACAGTGCCTTGCGAAAGTATTCGGCCCCCTTGAACTTTGCGACCTTTTGCCACATTTCAGGCTTCAAACATAAAGATATAAAACTGTATTTTTTTGTGTAGAATCAACAACAAGTGGGACACAATCATGAAGTGGAACGACATTTATTGGATATTTCAAACTTTTTTAACAAATCAAAAACTGAAAAATTGGGCGTGCAAAATTATTCAGCCCCCTTATTCAGCCCCCCCATTCTCGATTGGATTCAGGTCTGGACTTTGACTTGGCCATTCTAACACCTGGATATCTTTATTTTTGAACCATTCCATTGTAGATTTTGCTTTATGTTTTGGATCATTGTCTTGTTGGAAGACAAATCTCTGTCCCAGTCTCAGGTATTTTGCAGACTCCATCAGGTTTTCTTCCAGAATGGTCCTGTATTTGGCTCCATCCATCTTCCCATCAATTTTAACCATCTTCCCTGTCCCTGCTGAAGAAAAGCAGGCCCAAACCATGATGCTGCCACCACCATGTTTGACAGTGGGGATGGTGTGTTCAGGGTGATGCGCTGTGTTGCTTTTACGCCAAACATAACGTTTTGCATTGTTGCCATAAAGTTAAATTTTGGTTTCATCTGACCAGAGCACCTTCTTCCACATGTTTGGTGTGTCTCCCAGGTGGCTTGTGGAAAACTTTAAACAACACTTTTTATGGATATCTTTAAGACATGGCTTTCTTCTTGCCACTCTTCCATAAAGGCCAGATTTGTGCAATATACGACTGATTGTTGTCCTATGGACAGAGTCTCCCACCTCAGCTGTAGATCTCTGCAGTTCATCCAGAGTGATCATGGGCCTCTTGGCTGCATCTCTGATCAGTCTTCTCCTTGTATGAGCTGAAAGTTTAGAGGGACGGCCAGGTCTTGGTAGATTTGCAGTGGTCTGATACTCCTTCCATTTCAATATTATCGCTTGCACAGTGCTCCTTGGGATGTTTAAAGCTTGGTAAATCTTTTTGTATCCAAATCCGGCTTTAAACTTCTTCACAATAGTATCTCGGACCTGCCTGGTGTGTTCCTTGTTCTTCATGATGCTCTCTGCGCTTTTAACGGACCTCTGAGACTATCACAGTGCAGGTGCATTTATACGGAGACTTGATTACACACAGGTGGATTGTATTTATCATCATTAGTCATTTAGGTCAACATTGGATCATTCAGAGATCCTCACTGAACTTCTGGAGAGAGTTTGCTGCACTGAAAGTAAAGGGGCTGAATAATTTTGCACGCCCAATTTTTCAGTTTTTGATTTGTTCAAAAAGTTTGAAATATCCAATAAATGTCGTTCCACTTCATGATTGTGTCCCACTTGCTGTTGATTCTTCACAAAAAAATACAGTTTTATATCTTTATGTTTGAAGCCTGAAATGTGGCAAAAGGTCGCAAAGTTCAAGGGGGCCGAATACTTTCGCAAGGCACTGTAGTTTGAACAGCTATGCTGCCTTCATGCTGATCGTGATAGTGAAAGTGATGTCAGTATAGAAGTATTTTTCTATCTTGGATTGCTGGTTGTATTGTAAACTGGTCTGATATTTCCTGTCAGACTGGTTTCATATCAGTCAGCCTGCTGTGTAAATATCCAGTTCTACTAATATATCTGTGCTTATCAGTCCTCTGCCTTGTGTCCTGCTGGCTGTAGGGTCATGATGATTAGATTCCAGTGATGGTAGGTGCCGTTTAAGAATAGTGAGGATGATTATTTTTCTAAGAGCATGGCCTTAAATCTATTACAGCATATCGAATGACTGGAATTCATTATTCCATTCACCCAGTTCAATGTAACAGTGATCGGTTTAGGCTACAACATGATACTCTAATTTTCCCTCTGCCCTACAGCCTAGCCTACGAATGAACGTTTAAAACGTAGGTGCACAGGTCGTGTAACCAAGGTGACAGACAGTGACACATTCAATACCGCCTTTCACACTCTTGCCGGCATCTAGCTGATCTAGGGTGGAATCATTCGTACAAACAAAATCAAATCAAATGTTATTTGTCACTTGCGCCAAATACACAGGTGTAGTAGACCTTACAGTGAAATGCTTACTTACAAGCCCTTAACTAACAATGTTAAAGAACAAGTGTTAAGTACAAAAAATAAAAAATAAAAAATAAAAGTAACCAATAATCAAAATAACAACATGGAGGCTATATACAGGGTATTACGGTACTGAGACAACGTGGAGGCTATATACAGGGTATTACGGTACTGAGTCAATGTGGAGGCTATATACAGGGTATTACAGTACAGAGTCAACGTGGAGGCTATATACAGGGTATTACGGTACTGAGTCAATGTGGAGGCTATATACAGGGTATTACGGTACTGAGTCAATGTGGAGGCTATATACAGGGTATTACGGTACAGTGTCAATGTGGAGGCTATATATAGGGTATTACGGTACAGAGTCAATGTGGAGGCTATATACAGGGTATTACGGTACTGAGTCAATGTGGAGGCTATATACAGGGTATTACGGTACAGAGTCAATGTGGAGGCTATATACAGGGTATTACGGTACAGAGTCAATGTGGAGGCTATATACAGGGTATTACGGTACTGAGTCAATGTGGAGGCTATATACAGGGTATTACGGTACAGAGTCAATGTGGAGGCTATATACAGGGTATTACGGTACTGAGTCAATGTGGAGGCTATATACAGGGTATTACGGTACTGAGTCAATGTGGAGGCTATATACAGGGTATTACGGTACTGAGTCAATGTGGAGGCTATATACAGGGTATTACGGTACAGAGTCAATGTGGAGGCTATATACAGGGTATTACGGTACAGAGTCAATGTGGAGGCTATATACAGGGTATTACGGTACTGAGTCAATGTGGAGGCTATATACAGGGTATTACGGTACTGAGTCAATGTGGAGGCTATATACAGGGTATTACGGTACTGAGTCAATGTGGAGGCTATATACAGGGTATTACAGTACAGTGTCAATGTGGAGGCTATATACAGGGTATTACGGTACAGAGTCAATGTGGAGGCTATATACAGGGTATTACGGTACAGAGTCAATGTGGAGGCTATATACAGGGTATTACAGTACTGAGTCAATGTGGAGGCTATGTACAGGGTATTACAGTACAGAGTCAATGTGGAGGCTATAAATAGGGTATTACGGTACTGTGTCAATGTGGAGGCTATATACAGGGTATTACGGTACAGAGTCAATGTGGAGGCTATATACAGGGTATTACGGTACAGAGTCAATGTGGAGGCTATATACAGGGTATTACGGTACTGAGTCAATGTGGAGGCTATATCCAGTTTGGGTACTGGTACAGAGTCAATGTGGAGGCTATATACAGGGTATTACAGTACAGAGTCAATGTGGAGGCTATATACAGGGTATTACGGTACAGAGTCAACGTGGAGGCTATATACAGGGTATTACGGTACAGAGTCAACGTGGAGGCTATATACAGGGTATTACGGTACAGAGTCAACGTGGAGGCTATATACAGGGTATTACGGTACTGAGTCAATGTGGAGGCTATATACAGGGGTACCGGTACAGAGTCAATATACAAGGTGTAAACCTAACCTGAACCTGAACCTACTCTGTCTGTCTCTATGTGTATCCTAGTCGGCTGGGCCAATCTAAACCTAACCTAAACCTAAACCTGAACCTACTCTGTCTGTCTCCATGTGTATCCTAGTCGGCTGGGCCATAAGATCCAGGGGGTTCTGTGTGACGGGGATTCCAACGAGATCGTAGCCTCAACGGTGGTGAACTGCCTCAAGATAGATGAAGGTATGATGTTACAGAACAGACGCTCACTACAATAACTAATTACTAACCTCTTAGGTTGTGTTGTCCTGTCTTGGGATGGAACATTCTGAAAACTTTCCCTAAATTCCCAGGCTTTCCAGAAATACAGGTTGAAAGATTTCTGGATTTGAAAGAATCCTCTGACCAGGATTTCTGGAAAACCTGGGAAAGTTACCGGGACATTGCAACCCTCGTCCCACCCTATGATTCATTGTGTGTCAGTGATCACTCAGTCAATATTGTGTTTCCTCCTCCTCCAGGCACGATTAGTATCGTGAGGGAAGGCTGCGTCCCGGCGGTGAAGGTCCGACAGATCTTTGAGAGGGTGAAGACCAGTATGTTGTGAGGAGGACCTTTCCCTCCGTCCCTCTATCCTCTCTTCCATCCAGCTCCCCTCCCCCATTCTCTCTCTCCATCCTCTGTTGACCAATGACGACACTCAGATCAGATTCTGGACCCACCCACCTCAGGCCACCATACAATGTGTCTCTCAAACATGTTGAGGAACATTTGTTACATATTTATTCTGTATGTTGTCGATGTAATCATATATAAATATGTGCATTTTAGATTCGATTTTCGGATTATAAGTATGTTTTGTTTTGTTCTGTATGATTTGATTATGTAAAATGAAGTGGTAACAGAAATTATACTCTTATGATGTCGTACTCTAAATTAGGGATAAATGAAGGATGATGTAGAACTCTAAATGAGGGATTAATGAAGGATGATGTAGTTCTCTAAATGAGGGATTAATGAAGGATGATGTAGTTCTCTACATGAGGGATTAATGAAGG
Source organism: Oncorhynchus keta (assembly GCF_023373465.1). Lineage (NCBI taxonomy): Eukaryota > Metazoa > Chordata > Actinopteri > Salmoniformes > Salmonidae > Oncorhynchus > Oncorhynchus keta. The sequence continues at coordinate 2,099,424 of NC_068450.1, read as the reverse complement.
ATGATGTAGTTCTCTAAATGAGGGATTAATGAAGGATGATGTAGTTCTCTAAATGAGGGATTAATGAAGGATGATGTAGTTCTCTAAATGAGGGATTAATGAAGGATGATGTAGTTCTCTAAATGAGGGATTAATGAAGGATGATGTAGTTCTCTAAATGAGGGATTAATGAAGGATGATGTAGTTCTCTAAATGAGGGATTAATGAAGGATGATGTAGTTCTCTAAATGAGGGATTAATGAAGGATGATGTAGTTCTCTACATGAGGGATTAATGAAGGATGATGTAGTACTCTAAATGAGGGATTAATGAAGGATGATGTAGTTCTCTACATGAGGGATTAATGAAGGATGATGTAGTACTCTAAATGAGGGATTAATGAAGGATGATGTAGTTCTCTACATGAGGGATTAATGAAGGATGATGTAGTTCTCTAAATGAGGGATTAATGAAGGATGATGTAGTACTCTAAATGAGGGATTAATGAAGGATGATGTAGTTCTCTACATGAGGGATTAATGAAGGATGATGTAGTTCTCTAAATGAGGGATTAATGAAGGATGATGTAGTTCTCTACATGAGGGATTAATGAAGGATGATGTAGTTCTCTAAATGAGGGATTAATGAAGGATGATGTAGTTCTCTACATGAGGGATTAATGAAGGATGATGTAGTACTCTAAATGAGGGATTAATGAAGGATGATGTAGTTCTCTAAATGAGGGATTAATGAAGGATGATGTAGTTCTCTAAATGAGGGATTAATGAAGGATGATGTAGTTCTCTAAATGAGGGATTAATGAAGGATGATGTAGTACTCTACATGAGGGATTAATGAAGGATGATGTAGTTCTCTACATGAGGGATTAATGAAGGATGATGTAGTTCTCTACATGAGGGATTAATGAAGGATGATGTAGTTCTCTACATGAGGGATTAATGAAGGATGATGTAGTTCTCTAAATTAGGGATTAATGAAGGATGATGTAGTTCTCTACATGAGGGATTAATGAAGGATGATGTAGTTCTCTACATGAGGGATTAATGAAGGATGATGTAGTACTCTAAATGAGGGATTAATGAAGGATGATGTAGTTCTCTACATGAGGGATTAATGAAGGATGATGTATGTGAATGTACGATGCTGCTGGGTATAAATTAATAATACATTATTGTGAAGTACTGTTTAACTGGGAATATATATATTGTTTAATATGGGAGATTGACGCAGGCCAAATGCATACATGCAAAATTGAAAAGCATTATTTGCTTTGGCAATTTACTGCAATAGATCCATGTATATAGTGAAGTTATACTTTCAGAATAAAACTCTAATTAAATATACTTATTTCTCCACTTTTGTTCTGCTCTGTGACCAACATTTCAGATCATCAAATCAAATGTTATTTTCCACATGTGCCAAATACAGCAGGGGTAGACTTACGAGCCCTTAACCAACGGTGAAGTTAAAAAGTAAGACACATATTTGCTAAATTAATAAGGAAACAGGAAGACAATGAAAACAATAACAAGGCTATAAACAGGGAGTACCAGGTAATAACATGGCTATAAACAGGAAGTAGCAGGTAATAACATGGCTATAAACTTGAAGTACATTTACATTTACATTTAAGTCATTTAGCAGACGCTCTTATCCAGAGCGACTTACAAATTGGTGCATTCACCTTATGACATCCAGTAGAATAGTCACTTTACAATAGTGCATCTAAATCTATAAAAGGGGGTGAGAAGGATTACTTATCCTATCCTAGGTATTCCTTAAAGAGGTGGGGTACCAGGTTAACAGGTGTCTCCGGAAGGTGGTGATTGACTCCGCTGAAGTACCGTGAGGGAGTTTGTTAACACCATAAACAGGGGGCCAGAACATGGCTATAAACAGTTTTGACTGGGCTGAGCAGGGAACTGCTATATACTTCCTCAGTGGTAGGGAGGCGTAATAACATGGCAGGCCAGACATGGATGAAAGTGCCCTTGTTTGGAGTGTAGGGCCTGATCAGAGCCTGGAGGTACAGGAGGTACCAGGTAATAACATGGCTCACAGAGTACCGTAACAGGCAAGCACCATGGTATTGTAGCAGATACGAGGTCAACTGGAAGCCAGTGGATAGAGCGGAGGAGCGGGGTGACAGGAGAGAACTTGGGAAGGTTGAACACCAGACGGGCTAGTACCGTAATCTGGATGAGTTGTAGGGTTTAATGGCACAGGCAGGGAGCCCAGCCAACAGCGAGTTGCAGTAGTCCAGACGGGAGATGACAAGTGCCTGGATTAGGACCTGCGCCGCTTCCTGTGTGAGGCAGGGAGTACTCTGCGGATGTTGTATAAACATGAACCTACAGGAACGGGTACCAGGTAATGATGTTAGTTGAGAACGGCAGGGTGTTGTCCAGGATCACGCCAAGGTTTTTAGCGCTCTGGGAGGAGGACACAATGGAGTTGTCATAACATGGCGAGATCATGGAACGGGCAGTCCTTCCCGGGAGGACCAGGTAATAGCATGGCTATATACAGAGGTTCAGGTAATGACATGGTGGTGATCCGTAATCCACACTGATATGTCTGCTATATACAGACATTAATAACATGGATATACAGGGAGTACCACCTGGTACAGGAGGTAATAACAGACAGGGGGAAAGGATAAGATTAATAACATGTGAGTACCAGGTAATAACATGCATAGCAATGATATGGAGAGACCAGGTAATGATGGTATATACAGAGTACCAAATGACATGGCTATATACAGGAGTACCAGGTAATAAGATGGCCTAGAACAGGAGCCCTGGGGGACACCAGTGGTTATATACAGAGGTAATAACATGGCTATATACAGGAGGTAAGACAGCTATATACATCGCCACGCCACCTGGTAGGAGTACTTGTCAGGTAATAACATGGCTATATACAGGAGTACCAGGTAATAACATGGCTATATACAGGGAGTACCAGGTAATAACATGGCTATATACAGGGAGTACCAAGTAATAACATGGCTATATACAGGAGTACCAGGTAATAACATGGCTATATACAGGGAGTACCAGGTAATAACATGGCTATATACAGGAGTACCAAGTATTAACATGGTTATATACAGGAGGTAATAACATGGCTATATACAGGAGGTAATAACATGGCTATATACAGGAGTACCAGGTAATAACATGGCTATATACAGGAGTACCAAGTAATAACATGGCTATATACAGGAGTACCAGGTAATAACATGGCTATATACAGGAGTACCAGGTAATAACATGGCTATATACAGGAGTACCAGGTAATAACATGGTTATATACATGGAGTACCAGGTAATAACATGGCTATATACAGGAGTACCAGGTAATAACATGGCTATATACAGGGAGTAGCAGGTAATAACATGGCTATAAACAGGAAGTACATTTACATTTACATTTAAGTCATTTAGCAGGCGCTCTTATCCAGAGCGACTTACAAATTGGTGCATTCACCTTATGACATCCAGTAGAATAGTCACTTTACAATAGTTCATCTAAATCTTAAAGGGGGTGGGGGGTGAGAAGGATTACTTATCCTATCCTAGGTATTCCTTAAAAGAGGTGGGGTTTCAGGTGTCTCCGGAAGGTGGTGATTGACTCCGCTGTCCTGGCGTCGTGAGGAGTTTGTTCCACCATTGGGGGGCCAGAGCAGCGAACAGTTTTGACTGGGCTGAGCGGGAACTGTACTTCCTCAGTGGTAGGGAGGCGAGCAGGCCAGAGGTGGATGAACGCAGTGCCCTTGTTTGGGTGTAGGGCCTGATCAGAGCCTGGAGGTACTGAGGTGCCGTTCCCCTCACAAGGCAAGCACCATGGTCTTGTAGCAGATGCGAGCTTCAACTGGAAGCCAGTGGAGAGAGCGGAGGAGCGGGGTGACGTGAGAGAACTTGGGAAGGTTGAACACCAGACGGGCTGCGGCGTTCTGGATGAGTTGGGGTTTAATGGCACAGGCAGGGAGCCCAGCCAACAGCGAGTTGCAGTAGTCCAGACGGGAGATGACAAGTGCCTGGGGACCTGCGCCGCTTCCTGTGTGAGGAGTCGTACTCTGCGGATGTTTAGAGCATGAACCTACAGGAACGGGCCACCGCCTTGATGTTAGTTGAGAACGACAGGGTGTTGTCCAGGATCACGCCACGGTTCTTAGCGCTCTGGGAGGAGGACACAATGGAGTTGTCAACCGTGATGGCGAGATCATGGAGCGGGCAGTCCTTCCCGGGAGGAAGAGCAGCTCCGTCTTGCCGAGTTCAGCTTGAGGTGGTGATCCGTCATCCACACTGATATGTCTGCCAGACATGCAGAGATGCGATTCGCCACCTGGTCATCAGAGGGGAAAGGAGAAGATTAATTGTGTGTCGTCTGCATAGCAATGATAGGAGAGACCATGTGAGGTTATGACAGAGCCAAGTGACTTGGTGTATAGCGAGAATAGGAGAGGGCCTAGAACAGAGCCCTGGGGACACCAGTGGTGAGAGCGCGTGGTGAGGAGACAGATTCTCGCCACGCCACCTGGTAGGAGCGACTTGTCAGGTAGGACGCAATCAAGCGTGGGCCGCGCCGGAGATGCCCAACTCGGAGAGGAGGATCTGATGGTTCTGTATCGAGGCAGCCGATAGGTCTAGAAGGATGAGAGCAGAGGGAGAGAGAGTTAGCTTTAGCGGTGCGGAGCGACAGAGAAGAGCAGTCTCAGTTGAATGACTAGTCTTGAAACCTGACTGATTTGGATCAAGAAGGTCATTCTGAGAGATAGCGGGAGAGCTGGCCGAGGACGGCACGTTCAAGAGTTTTGGAGAGAAAAGAAAGAAGGGATACTGGTCTGTAGTTGTTGACATCGGAGGGATTGAGTGTAGGTTTTTTCAGAAGGGGTGCAACTCTCGCTCTCTTGAGGACGGAACGTAGCCAGCGGTCAGGGATGAGTTGATGAGCGAGGTGAGGTAAGGGAGAAGGTCTCCGGAAATGGTCTGGAGAAGAGAGGAGGGGATAGGGTCAAGCGGGCAGGTTGTTGGGCGGCCGGCCGTCACAAGACGCGAGATTTCATCTGGAGAGAGAGGGGAGAAAGAGGTCAGAGCACAGGGTAGGGCAGTGTGAGCAGAACCAGCGGTGCCGTTTGACTTAGCAAACGAGGATCGGATGTCGTCGACCTTCTTTTCAAAATGGTTGACGAAGTCATCTGCAGAGAGGAAGGAGGGGTGGGGGGGAGGATTCAGGAGTGAGGAGAAGGTGGCAAAGAGCTTCCTAGGGTTAGAGGCAGATGCTTGGAATTTAGAGTGGTAGAAAATGGCTTTAGCAGCAGAGACAGAGGAGGAAAATATAGAGAGGAGGGAGTGAAAGGATGCCAGGTCCGCAGGGAGGCGAGTTTTCCTCCATTTCCGCTCAGCTGCCCGGAGCCCTGTTCTGTGAGCTCGCAATGAGTCGTCGAGCCACAGGGCGGGAGGGGAGGACAGCGCTGGCCTGGAGGATAGGGGACATAGAGAGTCAAAGGATGCAGAAAGGGAGGAGAGGAGGGTTGAGGAGGCAGAATCAGGAGATAGGTTGGAGAAGGTATGAGCAGAGGGAAGAGATGATAGGATGGAAGAGGAGAGAGTAGCGGGGGAGAGAGAGCGAAGGTTGGGACGGCGCGATACCATCCGAGTAGGGGCAGTGTGGGAGGTGTTAGATGAGAGCGAGAGGGAAAAGGATACAAGGTAGTGGTCGGAGACTTGGAGGGGAGTTGCAATGAGGTTAGTGGAAGAACAGCATCTAGTAAAGATGAGGTCGAGCGTATTGCCTGCCTTGTGAGTAGGGGGGGAAGCTGAGAGGGTGAGGTCAAAAGAGGAGAGGAGTGGAAAGAAGGAGGTAGAGAGGAATGAGTCAAAGGTAGACGTGGGGAGGTTAAAGTCGCCCAGCACTGTGAGAGGTGAGCCGTCCTCAGGAAAGGAGCTTATCAAGGTATCAAGCTCATTGATGAACTCTCCGAGGGAACCTGGAGGGCGATAAATGATAAGGATGTTAAGCTTGAAAGGGCTGGTAACTGTGACAGCATGGAATTCAAAGGAGGCGATAGACAGATGGGTGAGGGGAGAAAGAGAGAATGACCACTTGGGAGAGATGAGGATCCCGGTGCCACCACCCCGCTGACCAGAAGCTCTCGGGGTGTGCGAGAACACGTGGGCGGACGAAGAGAGAGCAGTAGGAGTAGCAGTGTTGTCTGTGGTGATCCATGTTTCCGTCAGTGCCAAGAAGTCGAGGGACTGGAGGGAGGCATAGGCTGAGATGAACTCTGCCTTGTTGGCCGCAGATCGGCAGTTCCAGAGGCTACCGGAGACCTGGAACTCCACGTGGGTCGTGCGCGCTGGGACCACCAGATTAGGTGGCCGCGGCCACGCGGTGTGGAGCGTTTGTATGGTCTGTGCAGAGAGGAGAGAACAGGGATAGACAGACACATAGTTGACAGGCTACAGAAGAGGCTACGCTAATGCAAAGGAGATTGGAATGACAAGTGGACTACACGTCTCGAATGTTCAGAAAGTTAAGCTTACGTAGCAAGAATCTTATTGACTAAAATGATTAAAATGATACAGTACTGCTGAAGTAGGCTAGCTGGCAGTAGCTGCGTTGTTGACACTACACTAATCAAGTCGTTCCGTTGAGTGTAATAGTTTCTGCAGTGCTGCTATTCGGGGGCTAGCTGGCTAGCTAGCAGTGCTGTTTACGTTACGTTGCGTTAAAAGAACGACAATAGCTGGCTAGCTAACCTAGAAAATCGCTCTAGACTACACAATTATCTTTGATACAAAGACGGCTATGTAGCTAGCTATGTAGCTAGCTACGATCAAACAAATCAAAACGTTGTACTGTAATGAAATGAAATTAAAATGTGATACTACCTGTGAATGCGACCGGGTTGTTGAGTACCAGGTAGTAACATGGCTATATACAGGGAGTACCAGGTAATAACATGGCTATAAACAGGAAGTACCAGGTAATAACATGGCTATAAACAGGAAGTACCAGGTAGTAACATGGCTATATACAGGGAGTACCAGGTAATAACATGGCTATAAACAGGGAGTACCAGGTAGTAACATGGCTATATACAGGAAGTACCAGGTAATAACATGGCTATATACAGGGAGTACCAGGTAACAACATGGCTATATACAGGAAGTACCAGGTAATAACATGGTTATATACAGGGAGTACCAGGTAATAACATGGCTATATACTCTGACTACCAGGTAATAACATGACTATATACAGGAAGTACCAGGTAATAACATGGCTATATACAGGGAGTACCAGGTAACAAAATGGCTATATACAGGAAGTACCAGGTAATCACATGGCTATATACAGGAAGTACCAGGTAATAACATGGCTATATACAGGAAGTACCAGGTAATAACATGGCTATATACAGGATAGTACCAGGTAACAAAATGGCTATATACAGGAAGTACCAGGTAATCACATGGCTATATACAGGAAGTACCAGGTAATAACATGGCTATATACAGGAAGTACCAGGTAATAACATGGCTATATACAGGGGGTACCAGATAGTAACATGGCTATATACAGTGAGGTAATAAAATGGCTATAAACAGGGAGTACCAGGTAATAACATGGTTATATACAGGGAGTACCAGGTAATAACATGGCTATATACAGGAAGTACCAGGTAATAACATGGCTATATACAGGGAGTACCAGGTAATAACATGGTTATATACAGGAAGTACCAGGTAATAACATGGCTATATACAGGGAGTACCAGGTAATAACATGGTTATATACAGGGAGTACCAGGTAATAACATGGCTATATACTGGGACTACCAGGTAAGAACATGGCTATATACAGGAAGTACTAGGTAATAACATGGTTATATACAGGGAGTACCAGGTAATAACATGGCTATACACAGGGAGTATCAGGTAGTAACATGGCTATATACAGGGAGTACCAGGTAACAACATGGTTATATACAGGGAGGTAATAACATGGCTATATACAGGAAGTACCAGGTAATAATAACATGGCTATATACAGGAAGTACCAGGTATTCACATGGCTATATACAGGGAGTACCAGGTAATAACATGGTTATATACAGGAAGTACCAGGTAATAACATGGATATATACAGGGAGGTAATAACATGGCTATATACAGGAAGTACCAGGTATTCACATGGCTATATACAGGGAGTACCAGGTAATAACATGGCTATATACAGGAAGTACCAGGTAATAACATGGTTATATACAGGAAGTACCAGGTAATAACATGGCTATATACAGGGAGTACCAGGTAATAACATGGCTATATACAGGAAGTACCAGGTAATAACATGGTTATATACAGGAAGTACCAGGTAATAACATGGCTATATACAGGGAGTACCAGGTAATAACATGGTTATATACATGAAGTACCAGGTATTCACATAGCTATATACAGGGAGTACCAGGTAATAACATGGCTATATACAGGGAGTATCAGGTAATAACATGGCTATATACAGGGAGTACCAGGTAATAACATGGCTATATACAGGGAGTATCAGGTAATAACATGGCTATATACAGGGAGGTAATAACATGGCTATATACAGGGAGGTAATAACATGGCTATATACAGGAAGTACCAGGTAATAACATGGCTATATACAGGAAGTACCAGGTAATAACATGGCTATATACAGGGAGTACCAGGTAATAACATGGCTATATACAGGGAGTACCTGGTAGTTGAGGTAACATGTACCATATGTAAGGGTTAAAGTGTCGAGTCAATCAGGATAGATAATAAACAGAGTAACAGCAGCGTATGTGAAAAGTGTGTGTGATTGTGGCGTCAATATGCAAGTGTGCTTGTTTTGCATGTGAGAGAATATGTAGTGTAGTATGTGTGATTGTGTGGGTAGAGTGTAGTCAGTGTGTGGGTAGAGTGTAGTCAGTGTGTGGGTAGAGTGTAGTCAGTGTGTGGGTAGAGTCTAGTCAGTGTGTGGGTAGAGTGTAGTCAGTGTGTGGGTAGAGTGTAGTCAGTGTGTGGGTAGAGTGTAGTCAGTGTGTGGGTAGAGTCTAGTCAGTGTGTGGGTAGAGTCTAGTCAGTGTGTGGGTAGAGTCTAGTCAGTGTGTGGGTAGAGTCTAGTCAGTGTGTGGGTAGAGTGTAGTCAGTGTGTGGGTAGAGTCTAGTCAGTGTGTGGGTAGAGTCTAGTCAGTGTGTGGGTAGAGTCTAGTCAGTGTGTGGGTAGAGTCTAGTCAGTGTGTGGGTAGAGTCTAGTCAGTGTGTGGGTAGAGTCTAGTCAGTGTGTGGGTAGAGTCTAGTCAGTGTGTGGGTAGAGTGTAGTCAGTGTGTGGGTAGAGTCTAGTCAGTGTGTGGGTAGAGTCTAGTCAGTGTGTGGGTAGAGTCTAGTCAGTGTGTGGGTAGAGTCCAGTCAGTGTGTGGGTAGAGTCTAGTCAGTGTGTGGGTAGAGTCTAGTCAGTGTGTGGGTAGAGTGTAGTCAGTGTGTGGGTAGAGTCTAGTCAGTGTGTGGGTAGAGTCTAGTCAGTGTGTGGGTAGAGTCTAGTCAGTGTGTGGGTAGAGTCTAGTCAGTGTGTGGGTAGAGACCAGTCAGTGTATGGGTAGAGTCTAGTCAGTGTGTGGGTAGAGTCCAGTCAGTGTGTGAGTAGAGTGTAGTCAGTGTGTGGGTAGACTAGTCAGTGTGTGGGTAGAGACTAGTCAGTGTGTGGGTAGAGTCCAGTCAGTGTGTGGGTAGAGTCTAGTCAGTGTGTGGGTAGAGTCCAGTCAGTGTGTGGGTAGAGTCTAGTCAGTGTGTGGGTAGAGACTTGTCAAATCAAATCAAATCAAATGTATTTATATAGCCCTTCGTACATCAGCTGATATCTCAAAGTGCTGTACAGAAACCCAGCCTAAAACCCCAAACAGCAAGCAATGCAGGTGTAGAAGCACGGTGGCTCGGAAAAACTCCCTGGAAAGGCCAAAACCTAGGAAGAAACCTAGAGAGGAACCAGGCTATGTGGAGTGGCTAGTCCTCTTCTTGCTGTGCCGGGTGGAGATTATAACAGAACATGGCCAAGATGTTGATTTGATTTGGATTTGATTTGATTTGATGTTCAAATGTTCATAAATGACCAGCAAGGTCCAATAATAATAAGGCAGAACAGTTGAAACTGGAGCAGCAGCACGGCCAGGTGGACTGGGGACAGCAAGGAGTCATCATGTCAGGTAGTCCTGAGGCATGGTCCTAGGGCTGAAAACACATGCTTCTAGCGAGGGCAATTTTGGTGCTTCACCATGTTTCATTGAAATGTACAGCTGTGTGTCATCCGCATAGCAGTGAAAGTTAACATTATGTTTTCGAATGACATCCCCAAGAGGTAAAATAAATAGTGAAAACAATAGTGGTCCTAAAACGGAACCTTGAGGAACACCGAAATTTACAGTTAATTTGTCAGAAGACAAACCATTCACAGAGACAAACTGATATCTTTCCGACAGATAAGATCTAAACCAGGCCAGAACTTGTCCGTGTAGACCAATTTGCGTTTCCAATCTCTCCAAAAGAATGTGGTGATCGATGGTATCAAAAATATAAATAAATAAAAAATATATGCCATTTAGCAGACGCTTTTATCCAAAGCGACTTACAGTCAGTCATGTGTGCATACATTCTACGTATGGGTGGTCCCGGGAATCGAATCCACTACCCTGGCGTTACAAGCGCCATGCTCTACCAACTGAGCTACAGAAGCAGCACTAAGGTCTAGGAGCACGAGGACAGATGCAGAGCCTCGGTCTGATGCCATTAAAAGGTAATTTACCACCTTCACAAGTGCAGTCTCAGTGCTATGATGGGGTCTTAAACCAGACTGAAGCATTTTGTATACATTGTTTTCAACATAGGAGGGCCAAGCACAGGAAGCAGCTCTTTCAGTTGTTTAGTTGGAATAGGGTCCAGTTTACAGCTTGAAGGTTTAGAGGCCATGATTATTTTCATCATTGTGTAAGATGAGATGAGAGCACCCCTCCAGCTAGGATGGAGTCCGTCACTCCTCAGCAGGTCAGGCTTGGTCCTGTTTGTGGGTGAGTCCCAGAAAGAGGGCCAATTATCTACAAATTCTATATTTAGAGAGGGGCAGAAAACAGTCAGTGTTTGGGTAGAGACTAGTCCGTTGTTTTCCACAGCAGAGTCACACCACAGTCACTGTGGTTTTACACAGCAGAGTCACACCACAGTCACTGTGGTTTTACACAGCAGAGTCACACCACAGTCAGGGTGGTTTTACACAGCAGAGTCACACCACAGTCAGGGTGGTTTTACACAGCAGAGTCACACCACAGTCACTGTGGTTTTACACAGCAGAGTCACACCACAGTCACTGTGGTTTTACACAGCAGAGTCACACCACAGTCACTGTGGTTTTACACAGCAGTCACTCCACAGTTTGGGTGGTTTTACACAGCAGAGTCACACCACAGTCACTGTGGTTTTACACAGCAGAATCACACCACAGTCAGGGTGGGTTTTACACAGCAGAGTCACTCCACAGTCAGGGTGGGTTTTACACAGCAGAGTCACTCCACAGTCAGGGTGGGTTTTACACAGCAGAGTCACTCCACAGTCAGGGTGGGTTTTACACAGCAGAGTCACTCCACAGTCAGGGTGGTTTTACACAGCAGAGTCACTCCACAGTCAGGGTGGGTTTACACAGCAGAGTCACTCCACAGTCAGGGTGGGTTTTACACAGCAGAGTCACTCCACAGTCAGGGTGGGTTTACACAGCAGAGTCACTCCACAGTCAGGGTGGGTTTTACACAGCAGAGTCACTCCACAGTCAGGGTGGGTTTTACACAGCAGAGTCACTCCACAGTCAGGGTGGGTTCTACACAGCAGAGTCACTCCACAGTCAGGGTGGGTTTTACACAGCAGAGTCACTCCACAGTCAGGGTGGGTTTTACACAGCAGAGTCACTCCACAGTCAGGGTGGGTTCTACACAGCAGAGTCACTCCACAGTCAGGGTGGGTTCTACACAGCAGAGTCACTCCACAGTCAGGGTGGGTTTTACACAGCAGAGTCACTCCACAGTCAGGGTGGTTTTACACAGCAGAGTCACTCCACAGTCAGGGTGGGTTTTACACAGCAGAGTCACTCCACAGTCAGGGTGGGTTTTACACAGCAGAGTCACTCCACAGTCAGGGTGGGTTTTACACAGCAGAATCACTCCACAGTCAGGGTGGGTTTTACACAGCAGAGTCACTCCACAGTCACGGTGGTTTTACACAGCAGAGTCACACCACAGTCACTGTGGTTTTACACAGCAGAGTCACTCCACAGTCAGGGTGGGTTTTACACAGCAGAGTCACTCCACAGTTAGGGTGGTTTTACACAGCAGAGTCACTCCACAGTCAGGGTGGGTTTTACACAGCAGAGTCACTCCACAGTCAGGGTTGGTTTTACACAGCAGAGTCACTCCACAGTCAGGGTCAGGGTGGTTTTACACAGCAGAGTCACTCCACAGTTAGGGTGGGTTTTACAAAGCAGAGTCACGCCAGTTAGTCTTGTGTCTTGGGGGTAGAAGCTGTTTAGCTCTTGGACCCAGACTTGGCGCTCCGGCTTGCCAGGAATGTCTGGAGATTGCAACAGTGTTTTGAGATAACAGGTGGTGGTGAGGACCAAAAGGCCTCCTGCAGGTAACAAGGTTTAGCTGGAAATCATCCAAGAGGAAGTCATTTACTCATTGGACTCCCCCCTCCTCTTCCTCCTCCCCGCATCCTACCCCCCATTGTGAAGGAGCTAACAGGTGATGGAGAAGTAAAAGCCATAAGGACTCAAATACCAAATCATTACCCAGGGTATGGCCATGAGGAAGTTTCAGAGGAGAAATCAACAGCCCTGTCACGTCAGTAGACAGGCTGAAAGGTTGTCTTTTCTCTCTCTCTCATAGCGTTCCCTTTCCTTGAACTCACCACTCCAACTTTCAGGTTGACAATCACGTACATTAGAGGGGGGGGGGGGGTCTGCTGTTTATGAGGCGTGACTCAATCTCTGGTCTTCATTCATAAATGAGTATCAGGTGGCCTTTATATATCTGATATATTGCAACCCCTTCATATAGTCTATGATTGAAACCTATGGTAGATTGTATTACAGTAAGTTAATACATCTGTTGTTTTCTGTCAGTTGCTGTTCACACGTATCACCACTAAGATGAACAGTTCAGAGATGTTCGGTCCTTCAGGATATAGATACTGTTCAACAGCATATGCCTACTCATTGCTCATACAATAGGCTCTCATGGCATTAATGAAAAGCTGATTTGTTTTCTCGGTGAGATGATTCTTATTACAGTCAAGCCATCAGGGTATATTTAGTTCTATCGTCTTTTCTTCCCCTCGAGGAAATGATGGAACAAGAGAATGGAAACAGTTCTAAGGTGTTGTTATGACACAATCTCTGTTTAATCCTACTTCATCTCGTTGTTATCCATGCAGGTCAAAGAAACAAAGGATCAGGAAGACAGATGGATGCCAGGTAAATCAAGGAAATTAAGTGTTGACGGTAAACTGTACAATAAACTGTGTTGACCAAAGAATGACAAAACACTGACAATAGATTGTTTCTCAGAAATTATTACACTCTTTCACTGTAAATACACACCTTTGGACTAGTACTATAAACAAATCAACTCTATATGGCAAATTATTAAGGAGCTAGCTGCCAACAATACCTTATATGAGTCTTTAAAGCATTAAAGAGCAATTGAACCAAAAAAACAACTTCTCTGGTTTAAAACCATGTCTGAACCTTTAAGATTTTACAGAATAAGACTAAACCTTTAAGATGTTACAGAACATGACTAAGATGTTACAGAACATGACTAAACCTTTAAGATGTTACAGAACATGACTAAACCTTTAAGATGTTACTGAACATGACTAAGATGTTACAGGACATGACTAAGATGTTACAGAACATGACTAAACCTTTAAGATGTTACTGAACATGACTAAGATGTTACAGAACATGACTAAACCTTTAAGATGTTACAGGACATGACTAAGATGTTACTGAACATGACTAAACCTTTAAGATGTTACAGAACATGACTAAGATGTTACAGAACATGACTAAACCTTTAAGATGTTACAGAACATGACTAAACCTTTAAGATGTTACAGGACATGACTAAACCTTTAAGATGTTACAGGACATGACTAAACCTTTAAGATGTTACAGAACATGACTAAACCTTTAAGATGTTACAGAACATGACTAAACCTTTAAGATGTTACAGAACATGACTAGACCTTTAAGATGTTACAGGACATGACTAAGATGTTACTGAACATGACTAAACCTTTAAGATGTTACAGAACATGACTAAACCTTTAAGATGTTACAGGACATGACTAAGATGTTACTGAACATGACTAAACCTTTAAGATGTTACAGAACATGACTAAGATGTTACAGAACATGACTAAACCTTTAAGATGTTACAGAACATGACTAAGATGTTACAGAACATGACTAAACCTTTAAGATGTTACAGAACATGACTAAACCTTTAAGATGTTACAGAACATGACTAAACCTTTAAGATGTTACAGAACATGACTAAACCTTTAAGATGTTACAGAACATGACTAAACCTTTAAGATGTTACTGAACATGACTAAACCTTTAAGATGTTACAGAACATGACTAAGATGTTACAGAACATGACTACACCTTTAAGATGTTACATAACATGACTAAACCTTTAAGATGTTACTGAACATGACTAAACCTTTAAGATGTTACTGAACATGACTAAGATGTTACTGAACATGACTAAACCTTTAAGATGTTACAGAACATGACTAAGATGTTACAGAACATGACTAAACCTTTAAGATGTTACAGAACATGACTAAACCTTTAAGATGTTACAGAACATGACTAAACCTTTAAGATGTTACAGAACATGACTAAACCTTTAAGATGTTACAGAACATGACTAAACCTTTAAGATGTTACTGAACATGACTAAACCTTTAAGATGTTACAGAACATGACTAAGATGTTACAGAACATGACTACACCTTTAAGATGTTACATAACATGACTAAACCTTTAAGATGTTACTGAACATGACTAAACCTTTAAGATGTTACTGAACATGACTAAACCTTTAAGATGTTACTGAACATGACTAAGATGTTACAGAACATGACTAAGATGTTACAGAACATGACTAAACCTTTAAGATGTTACAGAATATGACTAAACCTTTAAGATGTTACAGAACATGACTAAACCTTTAAGATGTTACAGAACATGACTAAGATGTTACAGAACATGACTAAACCTTTAAGATGTTACAGAAAAAGACTAAACCTTTAAGATGTTACAGAACATGACTAAACCTTTAAGATGTTACTGAACATGACTAAACCTTTAAGGTGTTACTGAACATGACTAAACCTTTAAGATGTTACTGAACATGACTAAAACTTTAAGATGTTAAAGAACATGACTAAGGTGTTAATGAACATGACTAAACCTTTAAGATGTTACTGAACATGACTAAGGTGTTAATGAACATGACTAAGATGTTACAGAACATGACTAAACCTTTAAGATGTTACAGAATAAGACTAAACCTTTAAGATGTTACTGAACATGACTAAGATGTTACAGAACATGACTAAACCTTTAAGATGTTACTGAATGTGACTAAGATGTTACAGAACATGACTAAGATGTTACAGAACATGATTAAACCTTTAAGATGTTACTGAATGTGACTAAGATGTTACAGAACATGACTAAGATGTTACAGAACATGACTAAACCTTTAAGATGTTACAGAACATGACTAAACCTTTAAGATGTTACAGAAAATGACTAAGATGTTACTGAACATGACTAAGATGTTACAGAACATGACTAAGATGTTACTGAACATGACTAAGATGTTACAGAACATGACTAAACCTTTAAGATGTTACAGAACATGACTAAACCTTTAAGATGTTACAGAACATGACTAAGATGTTACTGAACATGACTAAACCTTTAAGATGTTACAGAACATGACTAAACCTTTAAGATATTACAGAACATGACTAAGATGTTACTGAACATGACTAAACCTTTAAGACGTTACGGAACATGACTAAGATGTTACAGAACATGACTAAACCTTTAAGGTGTTACAGAACATGACTAAACCTTTAAGATGTTACAGAATAAGACTAAACCTTTAAGATGTTACTGAACATGACTAAGATGTTACAGAACATGACTAAACCTTTAAGATGTTACTGAATGTGACTAAGATGTTACAGAACATGACTAAGATGTTACAGAACATGATTAAACCTTTAAGATGTTACTGAATGTGACTAAGATGTTACAGAACATGACTAAGATGTTACAGAACATGACTAAACCTTTAAGATGTTACAGAACATGACTAAACCTTTAAGATGTTACAGAAAATGACTAAGATGTTACTGAACATGACTAAGATGTTACAGAACATGACTAAGATGTTACTGAACATGACTAAGATGTTACAGAACATGACTAAACCTTTAAGATGTTACAGAACATGACTAAACCTTTAAGATGTTACAGAACATGACTAAGATGTTACTGAACATGACTAAACCTTTAAGATGTTACAGAACATGACTAAACCTTTAAGATATTACAGAACATGACTAAGATGTTACTGAACATGACTAAACCTTTAAGACGTTACGGAACATGACTAAGATGTTACAGAACATGACTAAACCTTTAAGGTGTTACAGAACATGACTAAACCTTTAAGATGTTACAGAATAAGACTAAACCTTTAAGATGTTACTGAACATGACTAAGATGTTACAGAACATGACTAAACCTTTAAGATGTTACTGAATGTGACTAAGATGTTACAGAACATGACTAAGATGTTACAGAACATGATTAAACCTTTAAGATGTTACTGAATGTGACTAAGATGTTACAGAACATGACTAAGATGTTACAGAACATGACTAAACCTTTAAGATGTTACAGAACATGACTAAGATGTTACTGAACATGACTAAGATGTTACGGAACATGACTAAGATGTTACAGAACATGACTAAGATGTTACTGAACATGACTAAGATGTTACAGAACATGACTAAACCTTTAAGATGTTACAGAACATGACTAAACCTTTAAGATGTTACAGAACATGACTAAGATGTTACTGAACATGACTAAACCTTTAAGATATTACAGAACATGACTAAGATGTTACTGAACATGACTAAACCTTTAAGACGTTACGGAACATGACTAAGATGTTACAGAACATGACTAAGATGTTACTGAACATGACTAAACCTTTAAGATGTTACGGAACATGACTAAGATGTTACAGAACATGACTAAACCTTTAAGGTGATACAGAACATGACTAAACCTTTAAGATGTTACAGAATAAGACTAAACCTTTAAGATGTTACTGAACATGACTAAGATGTTACAGAACATGACTAAACCTTTAAGATGTTACTGAATGTGACTAAGATGTTACAGAACATGACTAAGATGTTACAGAACATGATTAAACCTTTAAGATGTTACTGAATGTGACTAAGATGTTACAGAACATGACTAAGATGTTACAGAACATGACTAAACCTTTAAGATGTTACAGAACATGACTAAACCTTTAAGATGTTACGGAAAATGACTAAGATGTTACTGAACATGACTAAGATGTTACAGAACATGACTAAGATGTTACAGAACATGACGAAGATGTTACAGAACATGACTAAGATGTTACAGAATATGACTAAGATGTTACTGAACATGACTAAGATGTTACAGAACATGACTAAACCTTTAAGATGTTACAGAACATGACTAAGATGTTACAGAACATGACTAAACCTTTAAGATGTTACTGAACATGACTAAGATGTTACAGAACATGACTAAACCTTTAAGATGTTACTGAACATGACTAAGATGTTACAGAACATGACTAAGATGTTACTGAATATGACTAAACCTTTAAGATGTTACTGAACATGACTAAGATGTTACAGAACATGACTAAACCTTTAAGATGTTACTGAATGTGACTAAGATGTTACAGAACATGACTAAGATGTTACAGAACATGATTAAACCTTTAAGATGTTACTGAATGTGACTAAGATGTTACAGAACATGACTAAGGTGTTACAGAACATGACTAAACCTTTAAGATGTTACAGAACATGACTAAACCTTTAAGATGTTACAGAAAATGACTAAGATGTTACTGAACATGACTAAGATGTTACAGAACATGACTAAGATGTTACTGAACATGACTAAGATGTTACAGAACATGACTAAACCTTTAAGATGTTACAGAACATGACTAAACCTTTAAGATGTTACAGAACATGACTAAGATGTTACTGAACATGACTAAACCTTTAAGATGTTACAGAACATGACTAAACCTTTAAGATATTACAGAACATGACTAAGATGTTACTGAACATGACTAAACCTTTAAGATGTTACAGAACATGACTAAGATGTTACAGAACATGACTAAACCTTTAAGGTGTTACAGAACATGACTAAACCTTTAAGATGTTACAGAATAAGACTAAACCTTTAAGATGTTACTGAACATGACTAAGATGTTACAGAACATGACTAAGATGTTACTGAACATGACTAAGATGTTACAGAACATGACTAAACCTTTAAGATGTTACAGAACATGACTAAACCTTTAAGATGTTACAGAAATGACTAAGATGTTACTGAACATGACTAAGATGTTACAGAACATGACTAAGATGTTACAGAACATGACTAAGATGTTACAGACATTACTAGAACATTTAAGATGTTACAGAACATGACTAAACCTTTAAGATGTTACAGAACATGACTAAGATGTTACAGAACATGACTAAACCTTTAAGATGTTACAGAACATGACTAAACCTTTAAGATATTACAGAACATGACTAAGATGTTACTGAACATGACTAAACCTTTAAGATGTTACAGAACATGACTAAGATGTTACAGAACATGACTAAACCTTTAAGATGTTACAGAACATGACTAAACCTTTAAGATGTTACAGAATAAGACTAAACCTTTAAGATGTTACTGAACATGACTAAGATGTTACAGAACATGACTAAACCTTTAAGATGTTACTGAATGTGACTAAGATGTTACAGAACATGACTAAGATGTTACAGAACATGACTAAACCTTTAAGATGTTACAGAACATGACTAAACCTTTAAGATGTTACAGAAAATGACTAAGATGTTACTGAACATGACTAAGATGTTACAGAACATGACTAAGATGTTACTGAACATGACTAAGATGTTACAGAACATGACTAAACCTTTAAGATGTTACAGAACATGACTAAGATGTGACAGAACATGACTAAGATGTTACAGAATATGACTAAACCTTTAAGATGTTACTGAACATGACTAAGATGTCACAGAACATGACTAAGATGTTACTGAACATGACTAAACCTTTAAGATGTTACAGAACATGACTAAACCTTTAAGATATTACAGAACATGACTAAGATGTAACTGAACATGACTAAACCTTTAAGACGTTACGGAACATGACTAAGATGTTACAGAACATGACTAAACCTTTAAGGTGATACAGAACATGACTAAACCTTTAAGATGTTACAGAATAAGACTAAACCTTTAAGATGTTACTGAACATGACTAAGATGTTACAGAACATGACTAAACCTTTAAGATGTTACTGAATGTGACTAAGATGTTACAGAACATGACTAAGATGTTACAGAACATGATTAAACCTTTAAGATGTTACTGAATGTGACTAAGATGTTACAGAACATGACTAAGATGTTACAGAACATGACTAAACCTTTAAGATGTTACAGAAAATGACTAAGATGTTACTGAACATGACTAAGATGTTACAGAACATGACTAAGATGTTACTGAACATGACTAAGATGTTACAGAACATGACTAAACCTTTAAGATGTTACAGAACATGACTAAACCTATGAGATGTTACAGAACATGACTAAGATGTTACTGAACATGACTAAACCTTTAAGATGTTACAGAACATGACTAAACCTTCAAGATATTACAGAACATGACTAAGATGTTACTGAACATGACTAAACCTTTAAGATGTTACAGAACATGACTAAACCTTTAAGATATTACAGAACATGACTAAGATGTTACTGGACATGACTAAACCTTTAAGACGTTACGGAACATGACTAAGATGTTACAGAACATGACTAAACCTTTAAGGTGTTACAGAACATGACTAAACCTTTAAGATGTTACAGAATAAGACTAAACCTTTAAGATGTTACTGAACATGACTAAGATGTTACAGAACATGACTAAACCTTTAAGATGTTACTGAATGTGACTAAGATGTTACAGAACATGACTAAGATGTTACAGAACATGATTAAACCTTTAAGATGTTACTGAATGTGACTAAGATGTTACAGAACATGACTAAGATGTTACAGAACATGACTAAACCTTTAAGATGTTACAGAACATGACTAAACCTTTAAGATGTTACAGAAAATGACTAAGATGTTACTGAACATGACTAAGATGTTACAGAACATGACTAAGATGTTACTGAACATGACTAAGATGTTACAGAACATGACTAAACCTTTAAGATGTTACAGAACATGACTAAACCTTTAAGATGTTACAGAACATGACTAAGATGTTACTGAACATGACTAAACCTTTAAGATGTTACAGAACATGACTAAACCTTTAAGATATTACAGAACATGACTAAGATGTTACTGAACATGACTAAACCTTTAAGGTGTTACAGAACATGACTAAACCTTTAAGATGTTACAGAATAAGACTAAACCTTTAAGATGTTACTGAACATGACTAAGATGTTACAGAACATGACTAAGATGTTACAGAACATGACTAAGATGTTACAGAACATGATTAAACCTTTAAGATGTTACTGAATGTGACTAAGATGTTACAGAACATGACTAAGATGTTACAGAACATGACTAAACCTTTAAGATGTTACAGAACATGAATGTTACAGAAAATGACTAAGATGTTACTGAACATGACTAAGATGTTACAGAACATGACTAAACCTTTAAGATGTTACTGAATGTGACTAAGATGTTACAGAACATGACTAAGATGTTACAGAACATGATTAAACCTTTAAGATGTTACTGAATGTGACTAAGATGTTACAGAACATGACTAAGGTGTTACAGAACATGACTAAACCTTTAAGATGTTACAGAATAAGACTAAACCTTTAAGATGTTACTGAACATGACTAAGATGTTACAGAACATGACTAAGATGTTACTGAACATGACTAAGATGTTACAGAACATGACTAAACCTTTAAGATGTTACAGAACATGACTAAACCTTTAAGATGTTACAGAACATGACTAAGATGTTACTGAACATGACTAAACCTTTAAGATGTTACAGAACATGACTAAACCTTTAAGATATTACAGAACATGACTAAGATGTTACTGAACATGACTAAACCTTTAAGATGTTACAGAACATGACTAAACCTTTAAGATATTACAGAACATGACTAAGATGTTACTGAACATGACTAAACCTTTAAGACGTTACGGAACATGACTAAGATGTTACAGAACATGACTAAACCTTTAAGGTGTTACAGAACATGACTAAACCTTTAAGATGTTACAGAATAAGACTAAACCTTTAAGATGTTACTGAACATGACTAAGATGTTACAGAACATGACTAAGATGTTACTGAACATGACTAAGATGTTACAGAACATGACTAAACCTTTAAGATGTTACAGAACATGACTAAACCTTTAAGATGTTACAGAACATGACTAAGATGTTACTGAACATGACTAAGATGTTACAGAACATGACTAAACCTTTAAGATGTTACAGAACATGACTAAACCTTTAAGATGTTACAGAAAATGACTAAGATGTTACTGAACATGACTAAGATGTTACAGAACATGACTAAGATGTTACTGAACATGACTAAGATGTTACAGAACATGACTAAACCTTTAAGATGTTACAGAACATGACTAAACCTTTAAGATGTTACAGAACATGACTAAGATGTTACTGAACATGACTAAACCTTTAAGATGTTACAGAACATGACTAAACCTTTAAGATGTTACAGAACATGACTAAGATGTTACTGAACATGACTAAACCTTTAAGACGTTACGGAACATGACTAAGATGTTACAGAACATGACTAAACCTTTAAGGTCTTACAGAACATGACTAAACCTTTAAGATGTTACAGAATAAGACTAAACCTTTAAGATGTTACTGAACATGACTAAGATGTTACAGAACATGACTAAACCTTTAAGATGTTACTGAATGTGACTAAGATGTTACAGAACATGACTAAGATGTTACAGAACATGATTAAACCTTTAAGATGTTACTGAATGTGACTAAGATGTTACAGAACATGACTAAGATGTTACAGAACATGACTAAACCTTTAAGATGTTACAGAACATGACTAAACCTTTAAGATGTTACAGAAAATGACTAAGATGTTACTGAACATGACTAAGATGTTACAGAACATGACTAAGATGTTACTGAACATGACTAAGATGTTACAGAACATGACTAAACCTTTAAGATGTTACAGAACATGACTAAACCTTTAAGATGTTACAGAACATGACTAAGATGTTACTGAACATGGCTAAACCTTTAAGATGTTACAGAACATGACTAAACCTTCAAGATATTACAGAACATGACTAAGATGTTACTGAACATGACTAAACCTTTAAGATGTTACAGAACATGACTAAACCTTTAAGATATTACAGAACATGACTAAGATGTTACTGAACATGACTAAACCTTTAAGACGTTACGGAACATGACTAAGATGTTACAGAACATGACTAAACCTTTAAGGTGATACAGAACATGACTAAACCTTTAAGATGTTACAGAATAAGACTAAACCTTTAAGATGTTACTGAACATGACTAAGATGTTACAGAACATGACTAAACCTTTAAGATGTTACTGAATGTGACTAAGATGTTACAGAACATGACTAAGATGTTACAGAACATGATTAAACCTTTAAGATGTTACTGAATGTGACTAAGATGTTACAGAACATGACTAAGATGTTACAGAACATGACTAAACCTTTAAGATGTTACAGAACATGACTAAACCTTTAAGATGTTACAGAAAATGACTAAGATGTTACTGAACATGACTAAGATGTTACAGAACATGACTAAGATGTTACTGAACATGACTAAGATGTTACAGAACATGACTAAACCTTTAAGATGTTACAGAACATGACTAAGATGTTACTGAACATGACTAAACCTTTAAGATGTTACATAACATGACTAAACCTTTAAGATGTTACAGAACATGACTAATATGTTACAGAACATGACTAAGATGTTACAGAACATGACTAAGATGTTACTGAACATGACTAAGATGTTACAGAACATGACTAAGATGTTACAGAACATGACGAAGATGTTACAGAACATGACTAAGATGTTACAGAATATGACTAAGATGTTACAGAACATGACAAAGATGTTACAGAACATGACTAAACCTTTAAGATGTTACAGAACATGACAAAGATGTTACAGAACATGACAAAGATGTTACATAACATGACTAAACCTTTAAGATGTGACAGAACATGTCTAAGATGTTACAGAACATGACTAAACCTTTAAGATGTTACAGAACATGACTTAGATGTTACTGAACACGACTAAGATGTTACAGAACATGACTAAGATGTGACAGAACATGACTAAACCTTTAAGATGTTACAGAAAATGACTAAACCTTTAAGATGTTACAGAACATGACTAAGATGTGACAGAACATGACTAAACCTTTAAGATGTTACATAACATGACTAAACCTTTAAGATGTTACTGAACATGACTAAGATGTGACAGAACATGACTAAACCTTTAAGATGTTACATAACATGACTAAACCTTTAAGATGTTACAGAACATGACAAACATGTTACAGAACATGACTAAACCTTTAAGATGTTACAGAACATGACTAAGATGTTACAGAACACGACAAAGATGTTACAGAACATGACTAAACCTTTAAGATTTTACAGAACATGACTAAGATGTGACAGAACATGACTAAGATGTTACAGAATATGACTAAGATGTTACAGAACATGACAAACATGTTACAGAACATGACTAAACCTTTAAGATGTTACAGAACATGACTAAGATGTGACAGAACATGACTAAGATGTTACAGAATATGACTAAACCTTTAAGATGTTACTGAACATGACTAAGATGTGACAGAACATGACTAAGATGTTACAGAATATGACTAAACCTTTAAGATGTTACAGAACATGACTAAACCTTTAAGATGTTATTGAACATGACTAACCCTTTAAGATGTTACAGAACATGACTAAGATGTTACTGAACATGACTAAACCTTTAAGATGTTACTGAACATGACTAAGATGTAACAGAACATGACTAAACCTTTAAGATGTTACTGAACATGACTAAACCTTTAAGATGTTACTGAACATGACTAAACCTTTAAGATGTTACTGCATGTGACTAAGATGTTACAGAACATGACTAAGATGTAACAGAACATGACTAAACCTTTAAGATGTTACTGAACATGACTAAACCTTTAAGATGTTACTGAACATGACTAAACCTTTAAAATGTTACAGAACATGACTAAGATGTAACAGAACATGACTAAACCTTTAAGATGTTACAGAACATGACTAAACCTTTAAGATGTTACTGAACATGACTAAGATGTTACTGAACATGACTAAACCTTTAAGATGTTACTGAACATGACTAAGATGTAACAGAACAAGACTAAACCTTTAAGATGTTACTGAACATGACTAAACCTTTAAGATGTTACAGAACATGACTAAACCTTTAAGATGTTACTGAACATGACTAACCCTTTAAGATGTTAAAGAACATGACTAAGATGTTACAGAACATGACTGAACCTTTAAGATGTTACAGAACATGACTAAGATGTTACAGAACATGACTAAACCTTTAAGATATTACAGAACATGACTAAGATGTTACTGAACATGATGACTGACTAAGATGTTACAGAACATGACTAAGATGTTACAGAACATGATTAAACCTTTAAGATGTTACTGAATGTGACTAAGATGTTACAGAACATGACTAAGATGTTACAGAACATGATTAAACCTTTAAGATGTTACTGAACATGACTAAGATGTTACAGAACATGACTAAGATGTTACTGAACATGACTAAGATGTTACAGAACATGACTAAACCTTTCAGATGTTACATAACATGACTAAGATGTTACTGAACATGACTAAACCTTTAAGATGTTACATAACATGACTAAGATGTGACAGAACATGACTAAGATGTTACAGAATATGACTAAACCTTTAAGATGTTACTGAACATGACTAAGATGTCACAGAACATGACTAAGATGTTACTGAATATGACTAAACCTTTAAGATGTTACAGAACATGACTAAACCTTTAAGATGTTACTGAACATGACTAAACCTTTAAGATGTTACTGAACATGACTAACCCTTTAAGATGTTACAGAACATGACTAAGATGTTACTGAACATGACTAAACCTTTAAGATGTTACTGAACATGACTAAGATGTAACAGAACATGACTAAACCTTTAAGATGTTACTGAACATGACTAAACCTTTAAGATGTTACAGAACATGACTAAGATGTTACAGAACATGACTAAACCTTTAAGATGTTACTGAACATGACTAAACCTTTAAGATGTTACTGAACATGACTAAAACTTTAAGATGTTACTGAACATGACTAAACCTTTAAGATTTTACAGAACATGACTAAGATGTTACAGAACATGACTAAGATGTTACAGAACATGACTAAGATGTTACAGAACATGACTAAGATGTTAAAGAACATGACTAAGATGTTACAGAACATGACTGAACCTTTAAGATGTTACTGAACATGACTAAAACTTTAAGATGTTACATAACATGACTAAACCTTTAAGATGTTACTGAACATGACTAAACCTTTAAGATGTTACTGAACATGACTAAAACTTTAAGATGTTACTGAACATGACTAAGATGTTACAGAACATGACTAAGATGTTACAGAACATGACTAAGATGTTACAGAACATGACTAAGATGTTACAGAACATGACTAAGATGTTACAGAACATGACTAAGATGTTACAGAACATGACTAAGATGTTACAGAACATGACTAAGATGTTACAGAACATGACTAAGATGTTACAGAACATGACTAAGATGTTACAGAACATGACTAAGATGTTACAGAATATGACTAAGATGTTACTGAACATGACTAAGATGTCACAGAACATGACTAAGATGTTACTGAACATGACTAAACCTTTAAGATGTTACTGAACATGACTAAACCTTTAAGATGTTACTGAACATGACTAACCCTTTAAGATGTTACTGAACATGACTAAGATGTAACAGAACAAGACTAAACCTTTAAGATGTTACTGAACATGACTAAACCTTTAAGATGTTACAGAACATGACTAAGATGTTACAGAACATGACTAAACCTTTAAGATGTTACAGAACATGACTAAGATGTTACAGAACATGACTAAACCTTTAAGATATTACAGAACATGACTAAGATGTTACTGAACATGACTAAACCTTTAAGATGTTACAGGACATGACTAAGATGTTACAGAACATGACTAAACCTTTAACATGTTACTGAACATGACTAAACCTATAAGATGTTACAGAACATGACTAAGATGTTACTGAACATGACTAAACCTTTAAGATGTTACTAAACATGACTAAACCTTTAAGATGTTAAAGAAAATGACTAAGATGTTACTGAACATGACTAAGATGTTACTGAACATGACTAAGATGTTACAGAACATGACTAAGATGTGACAGAACATGACTAAACCTTTAAGATGTTACAGAACATGACTAAACCTTTAAGATGTTACAGAACATGACTAAGATGTTACTGAACATGACTAAACCTTTAAGATGTTACAGGACATGACTAAGATGTTACAGAACATGACTAAACCTTTAAGATGTTACAGAACATGACTAAGATGTTACTGAACATGACTAAACCTTTAAGATGTTACAGGACATGACTAAGATGTTACAGAACATGACTAAACCTTTAAGATGTTACTGAACATGACTAAACCTATAAGTTGTTACAGAACATGACTAAGATGTTACTGAACATGACTAAACCTTTAAGATGTTACTAAACATGATTAAACCTTTAAGATGTTAAAGAAAATGACTAAGATGTTACTGAACATGACTAAGATGTTACAGAACATGACTAAGATGTGACAGAACATGACTAAACCTTTAAGATGTTACAGAACATGACTAAGATGTGACAGAACATGACTAAACCTTTAAGATGTTACATAACATGACTAAGATGTTACAGAACATGACTAAGATATTACTGAACATGACTAAGATGTTACAGAACATGACTAAGATGTTACAGAACATGACTAAGATGTTACAGAACATGACTAAGATGTTACTGAACATGACTAAACCTTTAAGACGTTACATAACATGACTAAACCTTTAAGATGTTACAGAACATGACTAAGATGTTACAGAACATGACTAAGATGTTACAGAACATGACTAAGATGTTACTGAACATGACTCAGATGTTACAGAACATGACTAAGATGTTACTGAAATGACTAAACCTTTAAGATGTTACATAACATGACTAAACCTTTAAGATGTTACAGAACATGACTAAGATGTTACAGAACATGACTAAGATGTTACTGAACATGACTAAGATGTTACAGAACATGACAAAGATGTTACAGAATATGACTAAGATGTTACAGAACATGACTAAGATGTTACAGAACATGACTAAGATGTTACAGAATATGACTAAGATGTTACTGAACATGACTAAGATGTCACAGAACATGACTAAGATGTTACTGAACATGACTAAACCTTTAAGATGTTACTGAACATGACTAAACCTTTAAGATGTTACTGAACATGACTAACCCTTTAAGATGTTACTGAACATGACTAAGATGTAACAGAACAAGACTAAACCTTTAAGATGTTACTGAACATGACTAAACCTTTAAGATGTTACTGAACATGACTAAGATGTTACTGAACATGACTAAACCTTTAAGATGTTACTGAACATGACTAAGATGTAACAGAACAAGACTAAACCTTTAAGATGTTACTGAACATGACTAAACCTTTAAGATGTTACAGAACATGACTAAGATGTAACAGAACATGACTAAACCTTTAAGATGTTACTGAACATGACTAAGATGTAACAGAACATGACTAAACCTATAAGATTATACTGAAAAAGACTAAACCTTTAAGATGTTACTGAACATGACTAAACCTTTAAGATGTTACAGAACATGACTAAGATGTTACAGAACATGATTAAACCTTTAAGATGTTACTGAATGTGACTAAGATGTTACAGAACATGACTAAGATGTTACAGAACATGACTAAACCTTTAAGATGTTACAGAACATGACTAAACCTTTAAGATGTTACAGAAAATGACTAAGATGTTACTGAACATGACTAAGATGTTACAGAACATGACTAAGATGTTACTGAACATGACTAAGATGTTACAGAACATGACTAAACCTTTAAGATGTTACAGAACATGACTAAACCTTTAAGATGTTACAGAACATGACTAAGATGTTACTGAACATGACTAAACCTTTAAGATGTTACAGAACATGACTAAACCTTTAAGATGTTACAGAACATGACTAAGATGTTACTGAACATGACTAAACCTTTAAGACGTTACGGAACATGACTAAGATGTTACAGAACATGACTAAACCTTTAAGGTCTTACAGAACATGACTAAACCTTTAAGATGTTACAGAATAAGACTAAACCTTTAAGATGTTACTGAACATGACTAAGATGTTACAGAACATGACTAAACCTTTAAGATGTTACTGAATGTGACTAAGATGTTACAGAACATGACTAAGATGTTACAGAACATGATTAAACCTTTAAGATGTTACTGAATGTGACTAAGATGTTACAGAACATGACTAAGATGTTACAGAACATGACTAAACCTTTAAGATGTTACAGAACATGACTAAACCTTTAAGATGTTACAGAAAATGACTAAGATGTTACTGAACATGACTAAGATGTTACAGAACATGACTAAGATGTTACTGAACATGACTAAGATGTTACAGAACATGACTAAACCTTTAAGATGTTACAGAACATGACTAAACCTTTAAGATGTTACAGAACATGACTAAGATGTTACTGAACATGGCTAAACCTTTAAGATGTTACAGAACATGACTAAACCTTCAAGATATTACAGAACATGACTAAGATGTTACTGAACATGACTAAACCTTTAAGATGTTACAGAACATGACTAAACCTTTAAGATATTACAGAACATGACTAAGATGTTACTGAACATGACTAAACCTTTAAGACGTTACGGAACATGACTAAGATGTTACAGAACATGACTAAACCTTTAAGGTGATACAGAACATGACTAAACCTTTAAGATGTTACAGAATAAGACTAAACCTTTAAGATGTTACTGAACATGACTAAGATGTTACAGAACATGACTAAACCTTTAAGATGTTACTGAATGTGACTAAGATGTTACAGAACATGACTAAGATGTTACAGAACATGATTAAACCTTTAAGATGTTACTGAATGTGACTAAGATGTTACAGAACATGACTAAGATGTTACAGAACATGACTAAACCTTTAAGATGTTACAGAATATGACTAAACCTTTAAGATGTTACAGAACATGACTAAACCTTTAAGATGTTACAGAACATGACTAAGATGTTACAGAACATGACTAAACCTTTAAGATGTTACAGAATGTGACTAAGATGTTACTGAACATGACTAAACCTTTAAGATGTTACAGGACATGACTAAGATGTTACAGAACATGACTAAACCTTTAAGATGTTACTGAACATGACTAAACCTATAAGATGTTACAGAACATGACTAAGATGTTACTGAACATGACTAAACCTTTAAGATGTTATTAAACATGATTAAACCTTTAACATGTTAAAGAAAATGACTAAGATGTTACTGAACATGACTAAGATGTTACTGAACATGACTAAGATGTTACAGAACATGACTAAGATGTGACAGAACATGACTAAACCTTTAAGATGTTACAGAACATGACTAAACCTTTAAGATGTTACATAACATGACTAAACCTTTAAGATGTTACTGAACATGACTAAGATGTTACAGAACATGACTAAGATATTACTGAACATGACTAAGATGTTACAGAACATGACTAAGATGTTACAGAACATGACTAAGATGTTACAGAACATGACTAAGATGTTACTGAACATGACTAAGATGTTACAGAACATGACTGAACCTTTAAGATGTTACTGAACATGACTAAGATGTTACATAACATGACTAAGATGTTACAGAACATGACTAAGATGTTACTGAACATGACTCAGATGTTACAGAACATGACTAAGATGTTACTGAACATGACTAAACCTTTAAGATGTTACATAACATGACTAAACCTTTAAGATGTTACAGAACATGACTAAGATGTTACAGAACATGACTAAGATGTTACTGAACATGACTAAGATGTTACAGAACATGACAAAGATGTTACAGAATATGACTAAGATGTTACAGAACATGACTAAGATGTTACAGAACATGACTAAGATGTTACAGAATATGACTAAGATGTTACTGAACATGACTAAGATGTCACAGAACATGACTAAGATGTTACTGAACATGACTAAACCTTTAAGATGTTACTGAACATGACTAAACCTTTAAGATGTTACTGAACATGACTAACCCTTTAAGATGTTACTGAACATGACTAAGATGTAACAGAACAAGACTAAACCTTTAAGATGTTACTGAACATGACTAAACCTTTAAGATGTTACTGAACATGACTAAGATGTTACTGAACATGACTAAACCTTTAAGATGTTACTGAACATGACTAAGATGTAACAGAACAAGACTAAACCTTTAAGATGTTACTGAACATGACTAAACCTTTAAGATGTTACTGAACATGACTAAGATGTTACAGAACATGACTAAACCTTTAAGATGTTACAGAACATGACTAAGATGTAACAGAACATGACTAAACCTATAAGATTATACTGAAAAGACTAAACCTTTAAGATGTTACTGAACATGACTAAACCTTTAAGATGTTACAGAACATGACTAAGATGTTACAGAACATGATTAAACCTTTAAGATGTTACTGAATGTGACTAAGATGTTACAGAACATGACTAAGATGTTACAGAACATGACTAAACCTTTAAGATGTTACAGAAAATGACTAAGATGTTACTGAACATGACTAAGATGTTACAGAACATGACTAAGATGTTACTGAACATGACTAAGATGTTACAGAACATGACTAAACCTTTAAGATGTTACAGAACATGACTAAACCTTTAAGGTGTTACAGAACATGACTAAACCTTTAAGATGTTACAGAATAAGACTAAACCTTTAAGATGTTACTGAACATGACTAAGATGTTACTGAACATGACTAAACCTTTAAGACGTTACGGAACATGACTAAGATGTTACAGAACATGACTAAACCTTTAAGGTGTTACAGAACATGACTAAACCTTTAAGATGTTACAGAATAAGACTAAACCTTTAAGATGTTACTGAACATGACTAAGATGTTACAGAACATGACTAAACCTTTAAGATGTTACTGAATGTGACTAAGATGTTACAGAACATGACTAAGATGTTACAGAACATGATTAAACCTTTAAGATGTTACTGAATGTGACTAAGATGTTACAGAACATGACTAAGATGTTACAGAACATGACTAAACCTTTAAGATGTTACAGAACATGACTAAACCTTTAAGATGTTACAGAAAATGACTAAGATGTTACTGAACATGACTAAGATGTTACAGAACATGACTAAGATGTTACTGAACATGACTAAGATGTTACAGAACATGACTAAACCTTTAAGATGTTACAGAACATGACTAAACCTTTAAGATGTTACAGAACATGACTAAGATGTTACTGAACATGGCTAAACCTTTAAGATGTTACAGAACATGACTAAACCTTCAAGATATTACAGAACATGACTAAGATGTTACTGAACATGACTAAACCTTTAAGATGTTACAGAACATGACTAAACCTTTAAGATATTACAGAACATGACTAAGATGTTACTGAACATGACTAAACCTTTAAGACGTTACGGAACATGACTAAGATGTTACAGAACATGACTAAACCTTTAAGGTGATACAGAACATGACTAAACCTTTAAGATGTTACAGAATAAGACTAAACCTTTAAGATGTTACTGAACATGACTAAGATGTTACAGAACATGACTAAACCTTTAAGATGTTACTGAATGTGACTAAGATGTTACAGAACATGA
This sequence comes from Oncorhynchus keta, assembly GCF_023373465.1. Classification (NCBI taxonomy): domain Eukaryota; kingdom Metazoa; phylum Chordata; class Actinopteri; order Salmoniformes; family Salmonidae; genus Oncorhynchus; species Oncorhynchus keta. The sequence goes on along the minus strand of NC_068450.1, from coordinate 2,066,641 downwards.
CTAAGATGTTACAGAACATGATTAAACCTTTAAGATGTTACTGAATGTGACTAAGATGTTACAGAACATGACTAAGATGTTACAGAACATGACTAAACCTTTAAGATGTTACAGAACATGACTAAACCTTTAAGATGTTACAGAAAATGACTAAGATGTTACTGAACATGACTAAGATGTTACAGAACATGACTAAGATGTTACTGAACATGACTAAGATGTTACAGAACATGACTAAACCTTTAAGATGTTACAGAACATGACTAAGATGTTACTGAACATGACTAAACCTTTAAGATGTTACATAACATGACTAAACCTTTAAGATGTTACAGAACATGACTAATATGTTACAGAACATGACTAAGATGTTACAGAACATGACTAAGATGTTACTGAACATGACTAAGATGTTACAGAACATGACTAAGATGTTACAGAACATGACGAAGATGTTACAGAACATGACTAAGATGTTACAGAATATGACTAAGATGTTACAGAACATGACAAAGATGTTACAGAACATGACTAAACCTTTAAGATGTTACAGAACATGACAAAGATGTTACAGAACATGACAAAGATGTTACATAACATGACTAAACCTTTAAGATGTAATATAATAATAATAATATATGCCATTTGACTAAGCGACTTACAGTCATGTGTGCATACATTCTACGTATGGGTGACAGAACATGTTACAAGCGCCATGCTCTACAACTGAGCTACAGAAGGACCGTGACAGAACATGTCTAAGATGTTACAGAACATGACTAAACCTTTAAGATGTTACAGAACATGACTTAGATGTTACTGAACACGACTAAGATGTTACAGAACATGACTAAGATGTGACAGAACATGACTAAACCTTTAAGATGTTACAGAAAATGACTAAACCTTTAAGATGTTACAGAACATGACTAAGATGTGACAGAACATGACTAAACCTTTAAGATGTTACATAACATGACTAAACCTTTAAGATGTTACTGAACATGACTAAGATGTGACAGAACATGACTAAACCTTTAAGATGTTACATAACATGACTAAACCTTTAAGATGTTACAGAACATGACAAACATGTTACAGAACATGACAAACATGTTACAGAACATGACTAAACCTTTAAGATGTTACAGAACATGACTAAGATGTTACAGAACACGACAAAGATGTTACAGAACATGACTAAACCTTTAAGATTTTACAGAACATGACTAAGATGTTACAGAATATGACTAAGATGTTACAGAACATGACAAACATGTTACAGAACATGACTAAACCTTTAAGATGTTACAGAACATGACTAAGATGTGACAGAACATGACTAAGATGTTACAGAATATGACTAAACCTTTAAGATGTTACTGAACATGACTAAGATGTCACAGAACATGACTAAGATGTTACTGAACATGACTAAACCTTTAAGATGTTACTGAACATGACTAAACCTTTAAGATGTTACTGAACATGACTAACCCTTTAAGATGTTACAGAACATGACTAAGATGTTACAGAACATGACTGAACCTTTAAGATGTTACAGAACATGACTAAGATGTTACAGAACATGACTAAACCTTTAAGATGTTACTGAACATGACTAAACCTTTAAGATGTTACTGAACATGACTAAACCTTTAAGATGTTACTGCATGTGACTAAGATGTTACAGAACATGACTAAGATGTAACAGAACATGACTAAACCTTTAAGATGTTACTGAACATGACTAAACCTTTAAGATGTTACTGAACATGACTAAACCTTTAAAATGTTACAGAACATGACTAAGATGTAACAGAACATGACTAAACCTTTAAGATGTTACTGAACATGACTAAACCTTTAAGATGTTACAGAACATGACTAAACCTTTAAGATGTAACAGAACATGACTAAACCTTTAAGATGTTACTGAACATGACTAAACCTTTAAGATGTTACTGAACATGACTAAACCTTTAAGATGTTACAGAACATGACTAAACCTTTAAGATGTTACAGAATATGACTAAACCTTTAAGATGTTACTGAACATGACTAACCCTTTAAGATGTTACAGAACATGACTAAGATGTTACTGAACATGACTAAACCTTTAAGATGTTACTGAACATGACTAAGATGTAACAGAACATGACTAAACCTTTAAGATGTTACTGAACATGACTAAACCTTTAAGATGTTACTGCATGTGACTAAGATGTTACAGAACATGACTAAGATGTTACAGAACATGATTAAACCTTTAAGATGTTACTGAATGTGACTAAGATGTTACAGAACATGACTAAGATGTTACAGAACATGATTAAACCTTTAAGATGTTACTGAACATGACTAAGATGTTACAGAACATGACTAAGATGTTACTGAACATGACTAAGATGTTACAGAACATGACTAAACCTTTCAGATGTTACATAACATGACTAAGATGTTACTGAACATGACTAAACCTTTAAGATGTTACATAACATGACTAAGATGTTACTGAACATGACTAAGATGTTACAGAATATGACTAAGATGTTACTGAACATGACTAAGATGTCACAGAACATGACTAAGATGTTACTGAACATGACTAAACCTTTAAGATGTTACAGAACATGACTAAACCTTTAAGATGTTACTGAACATGACTAAACCTTTAAGATGTTACTGAACATGACTAACCCTTTAAGATGTTACAGAACATGACTAAGATGTTACTGAACATGACTAAACCTTTAAGATGTTACTGAACATGACTAAGATGTAACAGAACAAGACTAAACCTTTAAGATGTTACTGAACATGACTAAACCTTTAAGATGTTACAGAACATGACTAAGATGTAACAGAACATGACTAAACCTTTAAGATGTTACTGAACATGACTAAACCTTTAAGATGTTACTGAACATGACTAAAACTTTAAGATGTTACTGAACATGACTAAACCTTTAAGATGTTACAGAACATGACTAAGATGTTACAGAACATGACTAAGATGTTACAGAACATGACTAAGATGTTACAGAACATGACTAAGATGTTACAGAACATGACTGAACCTTTGAACCTTTAAGATGTTACTGAACATGACTAAAACTTTAAGATGTTACATAACATGACTAAACCTTTAAGATGTTACTGAACATGACTAAACCTTTAAGATGTTACTGAACATGACTAAAACTTTAAGATGTTACTGAACATGACTAAGATGTTACAGAACATGACTAAGATGTTACAGAACATGACTAAGATGTTACAGAACATGACTAAGATGTTACAGAACATGACTAAGATGTTACAGAACATGACTAAGATGTTACAGAACATGACTAAGATGTTACAGAACATGACTAAGATGTTACAGAACATGACTAAGATGTTACAGAACATGACTAAGATGTTACAGAATATGACTAAGATGTTACTGAACATGACTGAACATGACTAGATGTCACAGAACATGACTAAGATGTTGCTGAACATGACTAAACCTTTAAGATGTTACTGAACATGACTAAGATGTTACTGAACATGACTAAACCTTTAAGATGTTACTGAACATGACTAAGATGTAACAGAACAAGACTAAACCTTTAAGATGTTACTGAACATGACTAAACCTTTAAGATGTTACAGAACATGACTAAACCTTTAAGATGTTACTGAACATGACTAAACCTTTAAGATGTTACAGAACATGACTAAGATGTTACAGAACATGACTAAACCTTTAAGATGTTACAGAACATGACTAAGATGTTACTGAACATGACTAAACCTTTAAGATGTTACAGGACATGACTAAGATGTTACAGAACATGACTAAACCTTTAAGATGTTACAGAACATGACTAAGATGTTACTGAACATGACTAAGATGTTACTGAACATGACTAAACCTTTAAGATGTTACTAAACATGACTAAACCTTTAAGATGTTAAAGAAAATGACTAAGATGTTACTGAACATGACTAAGATGTTACTGAACATGACTAAGATGTTACAGAACATGACTAAGATGTTACAGAACATGACTGAACCTTTAAGATGTTACAGAACATGACTAAGATGTTACAGAACATGACTAAGATGTTACTGAACATGACTAAACCTTTAAGATGTTACAGGACATGACTAAGATGTTACAGAACATGACTAAACCTTTAAGATGTTACAGAACATGACTAAGATGTTACTGAACATGACTAAACCTTTAAGATGTTACAGGACATGACTAAGATGTTACAGAACATGACTAAACCTTTAAGATGTTACTGAACATGACTAAACCTATAAGATGTTACAGAACATGACTAAGATGTTACTGAACATGACTAAACCTTTAAGATGTTACTAAACATGATTAAACCTTTAAGATGTTAAAGAAAATGACTAAGATGTTACTGAACATGACTAAGATGTTACAGAACATGACTAAGATGTGACAGAACATGACTAAACCTTTAAGATGTTACAGAACATGACTAAACCTTTAAGATGTTACATAACATGACTAAACCTTTAAGATGTTACTGAACATGACTAAGATGTTACAGAACATGACTAAGATATTACTGAACATGACTAAGATGTTACAGAACATGACTAAGATGTTACAGAACATGACTAAGATGTTACAGAACATGACTAAGATGTTACTGAACATGACTAAACCTTTAAGACGTTACATAACATGACTAAACCTTTAAGATGTTACAGAACATGACTAAGATGTTACAGAACATGACTAAGATGTTACAGAACATGACTAAGATGTTACTGAACATGACTCAGATGTTACAGAACATGACTAAGATGTTACTGAACATGACTAAACCTTTAAGATGTTACATAACATGACTAAACCTTTAAGATGTTACAGAACATGACTAAGATGTTACAGAACATGACTAAGATGTTACTGAACATGACTAAGATGTTACAGAACATGACAAAGATGTTACAGAATATGACTAAGATGTTACAGAACATGACTAAGATGTTACAGAACATGACTAAGATGTTACAGAATATGACTAAGATGTTACTGAACATGACTAAGATGTCACAGAACATGACTAAGATGTTACTGAACATGACTAAACCTTTAAGATGTTACTGAACATGACTAAACCTTTAAGATGTTACTGAACATGACTAACCCTTTAAGATGTTACTGAACATGACTAAGATGTAACAGAACAAGACTAAACCTTTAAGATGTTACTGAACATGACTAAACCTTTAAGATGTTACTGAACATGACTAAGATGTTACTGAACATGACTAAACCTTTAAGATGTTACTGAACATGACTAAGATGTAACAGAACAAGACTAAACCTTTAAGATGTTACTGAACATGACTAAACCTTTAAGATGTTACTGAACATGACTAAGATGTAACAGAACATGACTAAACCTTTAAGATGTTACTGAACATGACTAAGATGTAACAGAACATGACTAAACCTATAAGATTATACTGAAAAGACTAAACCTTTAAGATGTTACTGAACATGACTAAAACTTTAAGATGTTAGTGAACATGACTAAACCTTTAAGATGTTACAGAACATGACTAAGATGTTACAGAACATGACTAAGATGTTACAGAACATGACTAAGATGTTACAGAACATGACTAAGATGTTAAAGAACATGACTAAGATGTTACAGAACATGACTGAACCTTTAAGATGTTACAGAACATGACTAAGATGTTACAGAACATGACTTAGATGTTACAGAACATGACTAAACCTTTAAGATGTTACAGAACATGACTAAGATGTTACAGAACATGACTAAGATGTTACTGAACATGACTCAGATGTTACAGAACATGACTAAGATGTTACTGAACATGACTAAACCTTTAAGATGTTACAGAACATGACTAAGATGTTACAGAACATGACTAAGATGTTACAGAACATGACTAAGATGTTACTGAACATGACTAAGATGTTACAGAACATGACAAAGATGTTACAGAATATGACTAAGATGTTACAGAACATGACTAAGATGTTACAGAACATGACTAAGATGTTACAGAATATGACTAAGATGTTACTGAACATGACTAAGATGTCACAGAACATGACTAAGATGTTACTGAACATGACTAAACCTTTAAGATGTTACTGAACATGACTAAACCTTTAAGATGTTACTGAACATGACTAACCCTTTAAGATGTTACTGAACATGACTAAGATGTAACAGAACAAGACTAAACCTTTAAGATGTTACTGAACATGACTAAACCTTTAAGATGTTACTGAACATGACTAAGATGTTACTGAACATGACTAAACCTTTAAGATGTTACTGAACATGACTAAGATGTAACAGAACAAGACTAAACCTTTAAGATGTTACTGAACATGACTAAACCTTTAAGATGTTACTGAACATGACTAAGATGTTACAGAACATGACTAAACCTTTAAGATGTTACAGAACATGACTAAGATGTAACAGAACATGACTAAACCTATAAGATGTTACTGAAAAAGACTAAACCTTTAAGATGTTACTGAACATGACTAAAACTTTAAGATGTTAGTGAACATGACTAAACCTTTAAGATGTTACAGAACATGACTAAGATGTTACAGAACATGACTAAGATGTTACAGAACATGACTAAGATGTTACAGAACATGACTAAGATGTTAAAGAACATGACTAAGATGTTACAGAACATGACTGAACCTTTAAGATGTTACAGAACATGACTAAGATGTTACAGAACATGACTAAGATGTTACTGAACATGACTAAACCTTTAAGATATTACAGAACATGACTAAGATGTTACTGAACATGACTAAACCTTTAAGATGTTACAGGACATGACTAAGATGTTACAGAACATGACTAAACCTTTAAGATGTTACAGAACATGACTAAGATGTTACTGAACATGACTAAACCTTTAAGATGTTACAGGACATGACTAAGATGTTACAGAACATGACTAAACCTTTAAGATGTTACTGAACATGACTAAACCTATAAGATGTTACAGAACATGACTAAGATGTTACAGAACATGACTAAACCTTTAAGATGTTACTGAACATGACTAAGATGTTACAGAACATGACTAAGATGTTACAGAATATGACTAAACCTTTAAGATGTTACTAAACATGACTAAACCTTTAAGATGTTAAAGAAAATGACTAAGATGTTACTGAACATGACTAAGATGTTACTGAACATGACTAAGATGTTACAGAACATGACTAAGATGTGACAGAACATGACTAAACCTTTAAGATGTTACAGAACATGACTAAACCTTTAAGATGTTACTGAACATGACTAAGATGTTACTGAACATGACTAAACCTTTAAGATGTTACTGAACATGACTAAGATGTAACAGAACAAGACTAAACCTTTAAGATGTTACTGAACATGACTAAACCTTTAAGATGTTACAGAACATGACTAAACCTTTAAGATGTTACAGGACATGACTAAGATGTTACAGAACATGACTAAACCTTTAAGATGTTACTGAACATGACTAAACCTATAAGATGTTACAGAACATGACTAAGATGTTACTGAACATGACTAAACCTTTAAGATGTTACTAAACATGATTAAACCTTTAAGATGTTAAAGAAAATGACTAAGATGTTACTGAACATGACTAAGATGTTACAGAACATGACTAAGATGTGACAGAACATGACTAAACCTTTAAGATGTTACAGAACATGACTAAACCTTTAAGATGTTACAGAACATGACTAAGATGTGACAGAACATGACTAAACCTTTAAGATGTTACATAACATGACTAAACCTTTAAGATGTTACTGAACATGACTAAGATGTTACAGAACATGACTAAGATGTTACTGAACATGACTAAGATGTTACAGAACATGACTAAGATGTTACAGAACATGACTAAGATGTTACAGAACATGACTAAGATGTTACTGAACATGACTCAGATGTTACATAACATGACTAAACCTTTAAGATGTTACAGAACATGACTAAGATGTTACAGAACATGACTAAGATGTTACAGAACATGACTAAGATGTTACTGAACATGACTCAGATGTTACAGAACATGACTAAGATGTTACTGAACATGACTAAACCTTTAAGATGTTACATAACATGACTAAACCTTTAAGATGTTACAGAACATGACTAAGATGTTACAGAACATGACTAAGATGTTACTGAACATGACTAAGATGTTACAGAACATGACAAAGATGTTACAGAATATGACTAAGATGTTACAGAACATGACTAAGATGTTACAGAACATGACTAAGATGTTACAGAATATGACTAAGATGTTACTGAACATGACTAAGATGTCACAGAACATGACTAAGATGTTACTGAACATGACTAAACCTTTAAGATGTTACTGAACATGACTAAACCTTTAAGATGTTACTGAACATGACTAACCCTTTAAGATGTTACTGAACATGACTAAGATGTAACAGAACAAGACTAAACCTTTAAGATGTTACTGAACATGACTAAACCTTTAAGATGTTACTGAACATGACTAAGATGTTACTGAACATGACTAAACCTTTAAGATGTTACTGAACATGACTAAGATGTAACAGAACAAGACTAAACCTTTAAGATGTTACTGAACATGACTAAACCTTTAAGATGTTACAGAACATGACTAAGATGTAACAGAACATGACTAAACCTTTAAGATGTTACTGAACATGACTAAGATGTAACAGAACATGACTAAACCTATAAGATTATACTGAAAAGACTAAACCTTTAAGATGTTACTGAACATGACTAAAACTTTAAGATGTTAGTGAACATGACTAAACCTTTAAGATGTTACAGAACATGACTAAGATGTTACAGAACATGACTAAGATGTTACAGAACATGACTAAGATGTTACAGAACATGACTAAGATGTTAAAGAACATGACTAAGATGTTACAGAACATGACTAAGATGTTACAGAACATGACTAAGATGTTACAGAACATGACTAAGATGTTACTGAACATGACTAAACCTTTAAGATATTACAGAACATGACTAAGATGTTACTGAACATGACTAAACCTTTAAGATGTTACAGGACATGACTAAGATGTTACAGAACATGACTAAACCTTTAAGATGTTACAGAACATGACTAAGATGTTACTGAACATGACTAAACCTTTAAGATGTTACAGGACATGACTAAGATGTTACAGAACATGACTAAACCTTTAAGATGTTACTGAACATGACTAAACCTATAAGATGTTACAGAACATGACTAAGATGTTACTGAACATGACTAAACCTTTAAGATGTTACTAAACATGACTAAACCTTTAAGATGTTAAAGAAAATGACTAAGATGTTACTGAACATGACTAAGATGTTACTGAACATGACTAAGATGTTACAGAACATGACTAAGATGTGACAGAACATGACTAAACCTTTAAGATGTTACAGAACATGACTAAACCTTTAAGATGTTACAGAACATGACTAAGATGTGACAGAACATGACTAAACCTTTAAGATGTTACATAACATGACTAAACCTTTAAGATGTTACTGAACATGACTAAGATGTTACAGAACATGACTAAGATGTTACTGAACATGACTAAGATGTTACAGAACATGACTAAGATGTTACAGAACATGACTAAGATGTTACAGAACATGACTAAGATGTTACAGAACATGACTAAGATGTTACAGAACATGACTAAGATGTTACTGAACATGACTAAGATGTTACAGAACATGACTAAGATGTTACAGAACATGACTAAGATGTTACAGAACATGACTAAGATGTTACTGAACATGACTCAGATGTTACAGAACATGACTAAGATGTTACTGAACATGACTAAACCTTTAAGATGTTACATAACATGACTAAACCTTTAAGATGTTACAGAACATGACTAAGATGTTACAGAACATGACTAAGATGTTACTGAACATGACTAAGATGTTACAGAACATGACAAAGATGTTACAGAATATGACTAAGATGTTACAGAACATGACTAAGATGTTACAGAACATGACTAAGATGTTACAGAATATGACTAAGATGTTACTGAACATGACTAAGATGTCACAGAACATGACTAAGATGTTACTGAACATGACTAAACCTTTAAGATGTTACTGAACATGACTAAACCTTTAAGATGTTACTGAACATGACTAACCCTTTAAGATGTTACTGAACATGACTAAGATGTAACAGAACAAGACTAAACCTTTAAGATGTTACTGAACATGACTAAACCTTTAAGATGTTACTGAACATGACTAAGATGTTACTGAACATGACTAAACCTTTAAGATGTTACTGAACATGACTAAGATGTAACAGAACAAGACTAAACCTTTAAGATGTTACTGAACATGACTAAACCTTTAAGATGTTACTGAACATGACTAAGATGTTACAGAACATGACTAAACCTTTAAGATGTTACAGAACATGACTAAGATGTAACAGAACATGACTAAACCTTTAAGATGTTACTGAACATGACTAAACCTTTAAGATGTTACTGAACATGACTAAAATTTTAAGATGTTACTGAACATGACTAAACCTTTAAGATTTTACAGAACATGACTAAGATGTTACAGAACATGACTAAGATGTTACAGAACATGACTAAGATGTTACAGAACATGACTAAGATGTTAAAGAACATGACTAAGATGTTACAGAACATGACTGAACCTTTAAGATGTTACAGAACATGACTAAGATGTTACAGAACATGACTAAGATGTTACTGAACATGACTAAACCTTTAAGATATTACAGAACATGACTAAGATGTTACTGAACATGACTAAACCTTTAAGATGTTACAGGACATGACTAAGATGTTACAGAACATGACTAAACCTTTAAGATGTTACAGAACATGACTAAGATGTTACTGAACATGACTAAACCTTTAAGATGTTACAGGACATGACTAAGATGTTACAGAACATGACTAAACCTTTAAGATGTTACTGAACATGACTAAACCTATAAGATGTTACAGAACATGACTAAGATGTTACTGAACATGACTAAACCTTTAAGATGTTACTAAACATGACTAAACCTTTAAGATGTTAAAGAAAATGACTAAGATGTTACTGAACATGACTAAACCTTTAAGATGTTACTGAACATGACTAACCCTTTAAGATGTTACTGAACATGACTAAGATGTTACAGAACATGACTAAACCTTTAAGATGTTACAGAACATGCCTAAACCTTTAAGATGTTACAGAACATGACTAAGATGTAACAGAACATGACTAAACCTTTAAGATGTTACTGAACATGACTAAACCTTTAAGATGTTACTGAACATGACTAAGATGTAACAGAACATGACTAAGATGTTACTGAACATGACTAAGATGTTACAGAACATGACTAAGATGTTACAGAACATGACTAAGATGTTACAGAACATGACTAAGATGTTACAGAACATGACTAAGATGTTACAGAACATGACTAAGATGTTACAGAACATGACTAAGATGTTACAGAACATGACTAAGATGTTACAGAATATGACTAAGATGTTACAGAACATGACTAAGATGTTACAGAACATGACTAAGATGTTACTGAACATGACTAAACCTTTAAGATGTTACTGAACATGACTAAACCTTTAAGATGTTACTGAACATGACTAACCCTTTAAGATGTTACTGAACATGACTAAGATGTAACAGAACAAGACTAAACCTTTAAGATGTTACTGAACATGACTAAACCTTTAAGATATTACAGAACATGACTAAGATGTTACTGAACATGACTAAACCTTTAAGATGTTACAGGACATGACTAAGATGTTACAGAACATGACTAAACTTTTAAGATGTTACAGAACATGACTAAGATGTTACTGAACATGACTAAACCTTTAAGATGTTACAGGACATGACTAAGATGTTACAGAACATGACTAAACCTTTAACATGTTACTGAACATGACTAAACCTATAAGATGTTACAGAACATGACTAAGATGTTACTGAACATGACTAAACCTTTAAGATGTTACTAAACATGACTAAACCTTTAAGATGTTAAAGAAAATGACTAAGATGTTACTGAACATGACTAAGATGTTACAGAACATGACTAAGATGTGACAGAACATGACTAAACCTTTAAGATGTTACAGAACATGACTAAACCTTTAAGATGTTACAGAACATGACTAAGATGTGACAGAACATGACTAAACCTTTAAGATGTTACATAACATGACTAAACCTTTAAGATGTTACTGAACATGACTAAGATGTTACAGAACATGACTAAGATGTTACTGAACATGACTAAGATGTTACAGAACATGACTAAGATGTTACAGAACATGACTAAGATGTTACAGAACATGACTAAGATGTTACTGAACATGACTAAACCTTTAAGATGTTACATAACATGACTAAACCTTTAAGATGTTACAGAACATGACTAAGATGTTACAGAACATGACTAAGATGTTACAGAACATGACTAAGATGTTACTGAACATGACTCAGATGTTACAGAACATGACTAAGATGTTACTGAACATGACTAAACCTTTAAGATGTTACATAACATGACTAAACCTTTAAGATGTTACAGAACATGACTAAGATGTTACAGAACATGACTAAGATGTTACTGAACATGACTAAGATGTTACAGAACATGACAAAGATTACATTTACATTTTACATTTAAGTCATTTAGCAGACGCTCTTATCCAGAGCGACTTACAAATTGGTGCATACACCTTATGACAACCAGTGGAACAGCCACTTGCATCTAAATCTTGTTGGGGGTGAGAAGGGGGTGAGAAGGATTACTTAGAACCCTATCCTAGGTATTCCTTGAAGAGGTGGGGTTTCAGGTGTCTCCGGAAGGTGGTGATTGACTCCGCTGTCCTGGCGTCGTGAGGGAGTTTGTTCCACCATTGGGGGCCAGAGCAGCGAACAGTTTTGACTGGGCTGAGCGGGAACTGTACTTCCTCAGTGGTAGGGAGGCGAGCAGGCCAGAGGTGGATGAACGCAGTGCCCTTGTTTGGGTGTAGGGCCTGATCAGAGCCTGGAGGTACTGAGGTGCCGTTCCCCTCACAGCTCCGTAGGCGAGCACCATGGTCTTGTAGCGGATGCGAGCTTCAACTGGAAGCCAGTGGAGAGAGCGGAGGAGCGGGGTGACGTGAGAGAACTTGGGAAGGTTGAACACCAGACGGGCTGCGGCGTTCTGGATGAGTTGTAGGGGTTTAATGGCACAGGCAGGGAGCCCAGCCAACAGCGAGTTGCAGTAATCAAGACGGGAGATGACAAGTGCCTGGATTAGGACCTGCGCCGCTTCCTGTGTAAGTACTCTGCGGATGTTGTAGAGCATGAACCTACAGGAACGGGACACCGCCTTGATGTTAGTTGAGAACAGGGTGTTGTCCAGGATCACGCCAAGGTTCTTAGCGCTCTGGGAGGAGGACACAATGGAGTTGTCAACCGTGATGGCGAGATCATGGAATGGGCAGTCCTTCCCCGGGAGGAAGAGGAGCTCCGTCTTGCTGAGGTTCAGCTTGAGGTGGTGATCCGTCATCCACACTGATATGTCTGCCAGACATGCAGAGATGCGATGCCACCTGGTCATCAGAAGGGGTTACAGAATATGACTAAGATGTTACAGAACATGACTAAGATGTTACAGAACACGACTAAGATGTTACAGAATATGACTAAGATGTTACTGAACATGACTAAGATGTCACAGAACATGACTAAGATGTTACTGAACATGACTAAACCTTTAAGATGTTACTGAACATGACTAAACCTTTAAGATGTTACTGAACATGACTAACCCTTTAAGATGTTACTGAACATGACTAAGATGTAACAGAACAAGACTAAACCTTTAAGATGTTACTGAACATGACTAAACCTTTAAGATGTTACTGAACATGACTAAGATGTTACTGAACATGACTAAACCTTTAAGATGTTACTGAACATGACTAAGATGTAACAGAACAAGACTAAACCTTTAAGATGTTACTGAACATGACTAAACCTTTAAGATGTTACTGAACATGACTAAGATGTTACAGAACATGACTAAACCTTTAAGATGTTACAGAACATGACTAAGATGTAACAGAACATGACTAAACCTTTAAGATGTTACTGAACATGACTAAACCTTTAAGATGTTACTGAACATGACTAAAACTTTAAGATGTTACTGAACATGACTAAACCTTTAAGATGTTACAGAACATGACTAAGATGTTACAGAACATGACTAAGATGTTACAGAACATGACTAAGATGTTACAGAACATGACTAAGATGTTAAAGAACATGACTAAGATGTTACTGAACATGACTAAACCTTTAAGATGTTACAGAACATGACTAAGATGTTACAGAACATGACTAAGATGTTACAGAACATGACTAAACCTTTAAGATATTACAGAACATGACTAAGATGTTACTGAACATGACTAAACCTTTAAGATGTTACAGGACATGACTAAGATGTTACAGAACATGACTAAACCTTTAAGATGTTACAGAACATGACTAAGATGTTACTGAACATGACTAAACCTTTAAGATGTTACAGGACATGACTAAGATGTTACAGAACATGACTAAACCTTTAAGATGTTACTGAACATGACTAAACCTATAAGATGTTACAGAACATGACTAAGATGTTACTGAACATGACTAAACCTTTAAGATGTTACTAAACATGATTAAACCTTTAAGATGTTAAAGAAAATGACTAAGATGTTACTGAACATGACTAAGATGTTACTGAACATGACTAAGATGTTACAGAACATGACTAAGATGTGACAGAACATGACTAAACCTTTAAGATGTTACAGAACATGACTAAACCTTTAAGATGTTACAGAACATGACTAAGATGTGACAGAACATGACTAAACCTTTAAGATGTTACATAACATGACTAAACCTTTAAGATGTTACTGAACATGACTAAGATGTTACAGAACATGACTAAGATGTTACTGAACATGACTAAGATGTTACAGAACATGACTAAGATGTTACAGAACATGACTAAGATGTTACAGAACATGACTAAGATGTTACTGAACATGACTAAACCTTTAAGATGTTACATAACATGACTAAACCTTTAAGATGTTACAGAACATGACTAAGATGTTACAGAACATGACTAAGATGTTACAGAACATGACTAAGATGTTACTGAACATGACTCAGATGTTACAGAACATGACTAAGATGTTACTGAACATGACTAAACCTTTAAGATGTTACTGAACATGACTAAACCTTTAAGATGTTACAGAACATGACTAAGATGTTACAGAACATGACTAAGATGTTACAGAACATGACTAAGATGTTACTGAACATGACTAAGATGTTACAGAACATGACAAAGATGTTACAGAACATGACTAAGATGTTACAGAATATGACTAAGATGTTACAGAACATGACTAAGATGTTACAGAACATGACAAAGATGTTACAGAACATGACTAAACCTTTAAGATGTTACAGAACATGACTAAGATGTGACAGAACATGTCTAAGATGTTACAGAACATGACTAAACCTTTAAGATGTTACAGAACATGACTAAGATGTTACAGAACATGACTAAACCTTTAAGATGTTACAGAACATGACTTAGATGTTACAGAACATGACTAAACCTTTAAGATGTTACAGAACATGACAAAGATGTTACAGAACATGACTAAGATGTTACTGAACATGACTAAACCTTTAAGATTTACATTTTACATTTAAGTCATTTAGCAGACGCTCTTATCCAGAGCGACTTACAAATTGGTGCATACACCTTATGACATCCAGTGGAACAGCCACTTGCATCTAAATCTTTTTTTTTTTGGGGGAGAAGGGGGGTGAGAAGGATTACTTACCCTTACACCCTATCCTAGGTATTCCTTGAAGAGGTGGGGTTTCAGGTGTCTCCGGAAGGTGGTGATTGACTCCGCTGTCCTGGCGTCGTGAGGATGTTACATAACATGACTAAACCTTTACGATGTTACAGAACATGACTAAGATGTTACAGAACATGACTAAGATGTTACAGAACATGACTAAGATGTTACTGAACATGACTCAGATGTTACAGAACATGACTAAGATGTTACTGAACATGACTAAACCTTTAAGATGTTACAGAACATGACTAAGATGTTACAGAACATGACTAAGATGTTACAGAACATGACTAAGATGTTACAGAATATGACTAAGATGTTACAGAACATGACTAAGATGTTACAGAACATGACTAAACCTTTAAGATGTTACAGAACATGACTAAGATTACAGAACATGACTAAGATGTTACAGAACATGACTAAACTTTAAGATGTTACAGAACATGACTAGAACAGAACATGACTAAACCTTTAAGATGTTACAGAACATGACTTAGATGTTACAGAACATGACTAAACCTTTAAGATGTTACAGAACATGACAAATATGTTACAGAACATGACTAAGATGTTACAGAACATGACTAAGATGTTACAGAACATGACTAAGATGTTACTGAACATGACTAAACCTTTAAGATGTTACATAACATGACTAAACCTTTAAGATGTTACAGAACATGACTAAGATGTTACAGAACATGACTAAGATGTTACAGAACATGACTAAGATGTTACTGAACATGACTCAGATGTTACAGAACATGACTAAGATGTTACAGAAATATGACTAAGATGTTACAGAACATGACTAAGATGTTACAGAACATGACTAAACCTTTAAGATGTTACAGAACATGACAAAGATGTTACAGAACATGACAAAGATGTTACAGAACATGACTAAACTTTAAGATGTTACAGAACATGACTAAGAACAGAACATGACTAAGATGTTACAGAACATGACTAAACCTTTAAGATGTTACAGAACATGACTAAGATGTTACAGAACATGACTAAACCTTTAAGATGTTACAGAACATGACTTAGATGTTACAGAACATGACTAAACCTTTAAGATGTTACAGAACATGACAAAGATGTTACAGAACATGAGATGTTACTGAACATGACTAAACCTTTAAGATGTTACATTTTACATTTAAGTCATTTAGCAGAGCTCTTATCCAACATGACTTTAAGATGTTACCTTATGAACATGGAACAGACTTGCATCTAAATCTTTTTTTTTGGGGGAGAAGGGGTGAGAAGATTGTTACCCTTACTTACCCTATCCTATGTTACTTGAACATGACTCCGGAAGGTGGTGATTTAAGATGTTACAGAACATGACTAAAAGATGTTACAGAACATGACTAAGATGTTACAGAACATGACATGACTGAACATGAAGATGTTACAGAACATGACTAAGATGTTACTGAACATGACTAAACCTTTAAGATGTTACAGAACATGACTACAAACATGACTAAGATGTTACAGAACATGACTAAGATGTTACAGAATATGACTAAGATGTTACAGAACATGACTAAGATGTTACAGAACATGACTAAACCTTTAAGATGTTACAGAACAGATGTGACTAAGATGTTACAGAACATGACTAAACCTTTAAGATGTTACAGAACATGACTAAGATGTTACAGAACATGACTAAACCTTTAAGATGTTACAGATGTTAACATGACTAAACCTTTAAGATGTTATGTTGAACATGACTAAGATGTTACAGAACATGACTAAGAACAGAACTTTAAGATGTTACTGAACATGATAAGATGTTACAGAACATGACTAAACCTTTAAGATGTTACAGAACATGACTAAGATGTTACAGAACATGACTAAGATGTTACAGAACATGACTAAGATGTTACTGAACATGACTCAGATGTTACAGAACATGACTAAGATGTTACTGAACATGACTAAACCTTTAAGATGTTACATAACATGACTAAACCTTTAAGATGTTAAAGAACATGACTAAGATGTTACAGAACATGACTAAGATGTTACAGAACATGACTAAGATGTTACTGAACATGACTAAGATGTTACAGAACATGACAAAGATGTTACAGAACATGACTAAGATGTTACAGAATATGACTAAGATGTTACAGAACATGACTAAGATGTTACAGAACATGACTAAACCTTTAAGATGTTACAGAACATAACAAAGATGTTACAAAACATGACAAAGATGTTACAGAACATGACTAAACCTTTAAGATGTTACAGAACATGACTAAGATGTTACAGAACATGACTAAGATGTTACAGAACATGACTAAACCTTTAAGATGTTACAGAACATGACTAAGATGTTACAGAACATGACTAAACCTTTAAGATGTTACAGAACATGACTTAGATGTTACAGAACATGACTAAACCTTTAAGATGTTACAGAACATGACAAAGATGTTACAGAACATGACAAAGATGTTACAGAACATGACTAAACCTTTAAGATGTTACAGAACATGACTAAGATGTGACTGAACATGTCTAAGATGTTACAGAACATGACTAAACCTTTAAGATGTTACAGAACATGACTAAGATGTTACAGAACATGACTAAATCTTTAAGATGTTACAGAACATGACTTAGATGTTACTGAACATGACTAAGATGTTACAGAACATGACTAAACCTTTAAGATGTTACAGAACATGACTAAGATGTTACAGAACATGACTAAGATGTTACAGAACATGACAAACATGTTACAGAACATGACTAAACCTTTAAGATGTTACAGAATATGACTAAGATGTTACTGAACTAAGATGTCACAGAACATGACTAAGATGTCACAGAACATGACTAAGATGTTACTGAACATGACTAAACCTTTAAGATGTTACAGAACATGACTAAACCTTTAAGATGTTACTGAACATGACTAAACCTTTAAGATGTTACTGAACATGACTAAGATGTTACAGAACATGACTAAACCTTTAAGATGTTACTGAACATGACTAAGATGTTAATGAACATGACTAAACCTTTAAGATGTTACTGAACATGACTAAGATGTTACTGAACATGACTAAACCTTTAAGATGTTACTGAACATGACTAAGATGTTACAGAACATGTTACAGAACATGACTAAGATGTTACAGAACATGACTAAGATGTTTGACTAAGATGTTACTGAACATGACTAAACCTTTAAGATGTTACAGAACATGACTAAACCTTTAAGATGTTACAGAACATGACTAAGATGTTACAGAACCTAAGATGTTACAGAACATGACTAAGATGTTACTGAACATGACAGATGTTACAGAACATGACTAAGATGTTACTGAACATGACTAAACCTTTAAGATGTTACAGAACATGACTAAACCTTTAAGATGTTACAGAACATGACTAAGATGTTACAGAACATGACTAAGATGTTACTGAACATGACTAAGATGTTACATGACAAAGATGTTACATGACTAAGATGTTACAGAACATGACTAAGATGTTACAGAACATGACTAAGATGTTACAGAATATGACTAAGATGACTGAACATGACTAAGATTAAGAACATAAGATGTTACTGAACATGACTAAACCTTTAAGATGTTACTGAACATGACTAAACCTTTAAGATGTTACTGAACATGACTAACCCTTTAAGATGTTACTGAACATGACTAAGATGTAACAGAACAAGACTAAACCTTTAAGATGTTACTGAACATGACTAAACCTTTAAGATGTTACTGAACATGACTAAGATGTTACTGAACATGACTAAACCTTTAAGATGTTACTGAACATGACTAAGATGTAACAGAACATGACTAAACCTTTAAGATGTTACTGAACATGACTAAACCTTTAAGATGTTACTGAACATGACTAAGTTGTTACAGAACATGACTAAACCTTTAAGATGTTACAGAACATGACTAAGATGTAACAGAACATGACTAAACCTTTAAGATGTTACTGAACATGACTAAACCTTTAAGATGTTACTGAACATGACTAAAACTTTAAGATGTTACTGAACATGACTAAACCTTTAAGATTTTACAGAACATGACTAAGATGTTACAGAACATGACTAAGATGTTACAGAACATGACTAAGATGTTACAGAACATGACTAAGATGTTAAAGAACATGACTAAGATGTTACAGAACATGACTGAACCTTTAAGATGTTACAGAACATGACTAAGATGTTACAGAACATGACTAAGATGTTACTGAACATGACTAAACCTTTAAGATGTTACAGAACATGACTAAGATGTTACTGAACATGACTAAACCTTTAAGATGTTACAGGACATGACTAAGATGTTACAGAACATGACTAAACCTTTAAGATGTTACAGAACATGACTAAGATGTTACTGAACATGACTAAACCTTTAAGATGTTACAGGACATGACTAAGATGTTACAGAACATGACTAAACCTTTAAGATGTTACTGAACATGACTAAACCTATAAGATGTTACAGAACATGACTAAGATGTTACAGAACATGACTAAACCTTTAAGATGTTACTAGAACATGACTAAACCTTTAAGATGTTAAA
The DNA here is from genome assembly GCF_023373465.1 of Oncorhynchus keta. NCBI lineage: Eukaryota > Metazoa > Chordata > Actinopteri > Salmoniformes > Salmonidae > Oncorhynchus > Oncorhynchus keta. Next base: position 2,045,963 of record NC_068450.1, on the reverse strand, counting down.
GAAAATGACTAAGATGTTACTGAACATGACTAAGATGTTACTGAACACGACTAAGATGTTACAGAACATGACTAAGATGTGACAGAACATGACTAAACCTTTAAGATGTTACAGAAAATGACTAAACCTTTAAGATGTTACAGAACATGACTAAGATGTGACAGAACATGACTAAACCTTTAAGATGTTACATAACATGACTAAACCTTTAAGATGTTACTGAACATGACTAAGATGTTACAGAACATGACTAAACCTTTAAGATGTTACAGAACATGACTAAGATGTTACTGAACATGACTAAACCTTTAAGATGTTACATAACATGACTAAACCTTTAAGATGTTACAGAACATGACTAATATGTTACAGAACATGACTAAGATGTTACAGAACATGACTAAGATGTTACAGAACATGACTAAGATGTTACAGAACATGACTAAACCTTTAAGATGTTACATAACATGACTAAGATGTTACAGAACATTTAAGATGTTACAGAACATGACTAACATGTTACAGAACATGACTAAACCTTTAAGATGTTACAGAACATGACTAAGATGTTACAGAACATGACTAAGATGTCACAGAACATGACTAAGATGTCACAGAACATGACTAAGATGTTACTGAACATGACTAAACCTTTAAGATGTTACAGAACATGACTAAACCTTTAAGATGTTACTGAACATGACTAAACCTTTAAGATGTTACTGAACATGACTAAGATGTTACAGAACATGACTAAACCTTTAAGATGTTACTGAACATGACTAAGATGTTAATGAACATGACTAAACCTTTAAGATGTTACAGAACATGACTAAACCTTTAAGATTTGACTAAGATGTTACTGAACATGACTAAACTTTAAGATGTTACTGAACATTAAGATGTTACAGAACATGACTAAGATGTTACAGAACATGACTAAACAGAACATTTAAGATGTTACTGAACATGACTAAACCTTTAAGATGTTACAGAACATGACTAAACCTTTAAGATGTTACAGAACATGACTAAGATGTTACAGAACATGACTAAGATGTTACAGAACATGACTAAGATGTTACTGAACATGACTCAGATGTTACAGAACATGACTAAGATGTTACTGAACATGACTAAACCTTTAAGATGTTACATAACATGACTAAACCTATACGATGTTACAGAACATGACTAAGATGTTACAGAACATGACTAAGATGTTACTGAACATGACTAAGATGTTACAGAACATGACAAAGATGTTACAGAATATGACTAAGATGTTACAGAACATGACTAAGATGTTACAGAACATGACTAAGATGTTACAGAACATGACTAAGATGTTACTGAACATGACTAAGATGTCACAGAACATGAGTAAGATGTTACTGAACATGACTAAACCTTTAAGATGTTACTGAACATGACTAAACCTTTAAGATGTTACTGAACATGACTAACCCTTTAATATGTTACTGAACATGACTAAGATGTTACAGAACAAGACTAAACCTTTAAGATGTTACTGAACATGACTAAACCTTTAAGATGTTACTGAACATGACTAAGATGTTACTGAACATGACTAAACCTTTAAGATGTTACTGAACATGACTAAGATGTACAGAACATGACTAAACCTTTAAGATGTTTGAACATGACTAAACCTTTAAGATGTTACTGAACATGACTAAGATGTTACAGAACATGACTAAACCTTTAAGATGTTACAGAACATGACTAAGATGTAACAGAACATGACTAAACCTTTAAGATGTTACTGAACATGACTAAACCTTTAAGATGTTACTGAACATGACTTTAAGATGTTACTGAACATGACTAAACCTTTAAGATGTTACAGAACATGACTAAGATGTTACAGAACATGACTAAACTTTAAGATGTTACAGAACATGACTAAGATGTTATGTTAAGATGTTACAGAACATGACTAAGATGTTACAGAACATGACTAAGATGTTAAAGAACATGACTAAGATGTTACAGAACATGACTAAACCTTTAAGATGTTACAGAACATGACTAAGATGTTACAGAACATGACTAAGATGTTACTGAACATGACTAAACCTTTAAGATGTTACAGAACATGACTAAGATGTTACTGAACATGACTAAACCTTTAAGATGTTACAGAACATGACTAAGATGTTACAGAACATGACTAAACCTTTAAGATGTTACAGAACATGACTAAGATGTTACTGAACATGACTAAACCTTTAAGATGTTACAGAACATGACTAAGATGTTACAGAACATGACTAAACCTTTAAGATGTTACTGAACATGACTAAACCTATAAGATGTTACAGAACATGACTAAGATGTTACTGAACATGACTAAACCTTTAAGATGTTACTAAACATGATTAAACCTTTAAGATGTTAAAGAAAATGACTAAGATGTTACTGAACATGACTAAGATGTTACAGAACATGACTAAGATGTGACAGAACATGACTAAACCTTTAAGATGTTACAGAACATGACTAAACCTTTAAGATGTTACAGAACATGACTAAGATGTGACAGAACATGACTAAACCTTTAAGATGTTACAGAACATGACTTTAAGATGTTACTGAACATGACTAAAGATGTTACAGAACATGACTAAGATGTTACAGAACATGACTAAGATGTTACAGAACATGACTAAGATGTTACAGAACATGACTAAGATGTTAAAGAACATGACTAAGATGTTACTGAACATGACTAAACCTTTAAGATGTTACAGAACATGACTAAGATGTTACAGAACATGACTAAGATGTTACAGAACATGACTAAGATGTTACAGAACATGACTAAGATGTTACTGAACATGACTAAACCTTTAAGATGTTACAGAACATGACTAAGATGTTACAGAACATGACTAAACCTTTAAGATGTTACAGAACATGACTAAGATGTTACAGAACATGACTAAGATGTTACAGAACATGACTAAGATGTTACTGAACATGACTAAACCTTTAAGATGTTACAGAACATGACTAAGATGTTACAGAACATGACTAAACCTTTAAGATGTTACTGAACATGACTAAGATGTTACTGAATATGACTAAGATGTTGCTGAACATGACTAAACCTTTAAGATGTTACAGAACATGACTAAACCTTTAAGATGTTACAGAACATGACTAAGATGTTACTGAACATGACTAAGATGTTACTGAACATGACTAAACCTTTAAGATGTTACAGAACATGACTAAGATGTTACAGAACATGACTAAACCTTTAAGATGTTACAGAACATGACTAAACCTTTAAGATGTTACAGAACATGACTAAGATGTGACAGAACATGACTAAACCTTTAAGATGTTACAGAACATGACTAAATCTTTAAGATGTTACAGAACATGACTTAGATGTTACTGAACATGACTAAGATGTTACAGAACATGACTAAACCTTTAAGATGTTACAGAACATGACTAAGATGTTACAGAACATGACTAAACCTTTAAGATGTTACAGAACATGACTAAGATGTTACAGAACATGACTAAACCTTTAAGATGTTACAGAACATGACTAAGATGTTACAGAACATGACTAAGATGTTACAGAACATGACTAAACCTTTAAGATGTTACTGAACATGACTAAGATGTTACAGAACATGACTAAGATGTTACAGAACATGACAAACATGTTACAGAACATGACTAAACCTTTAAGATGTTACAGAACATGACTAAGATGTGACAGAACATGACTAAGATGTTACAGAATATGACTAAGATGTTACTGAACATGACTAAGATGTTACTGAACATGACTAAACCTTTAAGATGTTACATAACATGACTAAACCTTTAAGATGTTACTGAACATGACTAAACCTTTAAGATGTTACTGAACATGACTAAGATGTTACAGAACATGACTAAACCTTTAAGATGTTACTGAACATGACTAAGATGTTACAGAACATGACTAAACCTTTAAGATGTTACAGAACATGACTAAACCTTTAAGATGTTACAGAACATGACTAAGATGTTACTGAACATGACTAAACCTTTAAGATGTTACTGAACATGACTAAGATGTTACAGAACATGACAAAGATGTTACAGAACATGACTAAGATGTTACAGAACATGACTAAGATGTTACAGAACATGACTAAGATGTTACTGAACATGACTAAACCTTTAAGATGTTACATAACATGACTAAACCTTTAAGATGTTACAGAACATGACTAAGATGTTACAGAACATGACTAAGATGTTACAGAACATGACTAAGATGTTACTGAACATGACTAAGATGTCACAGAACATGACTAAGATGTTACTGAATATGACTAAACCTTTAAGATGTTACTGAACATGACTAAACCTTTAAGATGTTACTGAACATGACTAACCCTTTAAGATGTTACAGAACATGACTAAGATGTTACAGAACATGACAAAGATGTTACAGAATATGACTAAGATGTTACAGAACATGACTAAGATGTTACAGAACATGACTAAGATGTTACAGAATATGACTAAGATGTTACTGAACATGACTAAGATGTCACAGAACATGACTAAGATGTTACTGAACATGACTAAACCTTTAAGATGTTACTGAACATGACTAAACCTTTAAGATGTTACTGAACATGACTAACCCTTTAAGATGTTAAAGAACATGACTAAGATGTTACAGAACATGACTGAACCTTTAAGATGTTACAGAACATGACTAAGATGTTACTGAACATGACTAAACTTTAAGATGTTACTGAACATGACTAAGATGTTACAGAACAAGACTAAACCTTTAAGATGTTACTGAACATGACTAAACCTTTAAGATGTTACTGAACATGACTAAGATGTTACAGAACATGACTAAACCTTTAAGATGTTACAGAACATGACTAAGATGTAACAGAACATGACTAAACCTTTAAGATGTTACTGAACATGACTAAACCTTTAAGATGTTACTGAACATGACTAAAATGTTAAGATGTTACTGAACATGACTAAACCTTTAAGATTTTACAGAACATGACTAAGATGTTACAGAACATGACTAAGATGTTACAGAACATGACTAAGATGTTACAGAACATTACTAAGATGTTAAAGAACATGACTAAGATGTTACAGAACATGACTGAACCTTTAAGATGTTACAGAACATGACTAAGATGTTACAGAACATGACTAAGATGTTACTGAACATGACTAAACCTTTAAGATGTTACAGAACATGACTAAGATGTTACTGAACATGACTAAACCTTTAAGATGTTACAGGACATGACTAAGATGTTACAGAACATGACTAAACCTTTAAGATGTTACAGAACATGACTAAGATGTTACTGAACATGACTAAACCTTTAAGATGTTACAGGACATGACTAAGATGTTACAGAACATGACTAAACCTTTAAGATGTTACTGAACATGACTAAACCTATAAGATGTTACAGAACATGACTAAGATGTTACAGAACATGACTAAACCTTTAAGATGTTACAGAACATGACTAAACCTTTAAGATGTTACAGAAAATGACTAAGATGTTACTGAACATGACTAAGATGTTACAGAACATGACTAAGATGTGACAGAACATGACTAAACCTTTAAGATGTTACAGAAAATGACTAAACCTTTAAGATGTTACAGAACATGACTAAGATGTGACAGAACATGACTAAACCTTTAAGATGTTACATAACATGACTAAACCTTTAAGATGTTACTGAACATGACTAAGATGTTACAGAACATGACTAAGATGTTACTGAACATGACTAAGATGTTACAGAACATGACTAAGATGTTACAGAACATGACTAAGATGTTACAGAACATGACTAAGATGTTACTGAACATGACTAAACCTTTAAGATGTTACAGAACATGACTAAGATGTTACAGAACATGACTAAGATGTTACAGAACATGACTAAGATGTTACAGAACATGACTAAGATGTTACTGAACATGACTCAGATGTTACAGAACATGACTAAGATGTTACTGAACATGACTAAACCTTTAAGATGTTACATAACATGACTAAACCTTTAAGATGTTACAGAACATGACTAAGATGTTACAGAACATGACTAAGATGTTACAGAACATGACTAAGATGTTACTGAACATGACTAAGATGTTACAGAACATGACAAAGATGTTACAGAACATGACTAAGATGTTACAGAATATGACTAAGATGTTACAGAACATGACTAAGATGTTACAGAACATGACTAAACCTTTAAGATGTTACAGAACATAACAAAGATGTTACAAAACATGACAAAGATGTTACAGAACATGACTAAACCTTTAAGATGTTACAGAACATGACTAAGATGTGACAGAACATGTCTAAGATGTTACAGAACATGACTAAACCTTTAAGATGTTACAGAACATGACTAAGATGTTACAGAACATGACTAAACCTTTAAGATGTTACAGAACATGACTTAGATGTTACAGAACATGACTAAACCTTTAAGATGTTACAGAACATGACAAAGATGTTACAGAACATGACTAAGATGTTACTGAACATGACTAAACCTTTAATTTACATTTTACATTTAACATTTAGCAGACGCTCTTATCCAGACGACTTAAGATGTTACACAGAACATGAACAGCCAATCTAAATCTTTTTTTTGTTACAGAACATGACTAAATTCCTTAAGATGTTACAGAACATGACTAAGATGTTACAGAACATGACTAAAGATGTTACAGAACATGACTAAGATGTTACAGAACATGACTAAGATGTTACAGAACATGACTAAGATGTTACTGAACATGACTGATGTTACAGAACATGACTAAGATGTTACAGAACATGACTAAACCTTTAAGATGTTACAGAACATGACTAAGATGTTACAGAACATGACTAAGATGTTACAGAACATGACTAAGATGTTACAGAATATGACTAAGATGTTACAGAACATGACTAAGATGTTACAGAACATGACTAAACCTTTAAGATGTTACAGAACATGACAAAGATGTTACAGAACATGACTAAGATGTTACAGAACATGACTAAACCTTTAAGATGTTACAGAACATGACTAAGATGTTACAGAACATGACTAAACCTTAAGATGTTACAGAACATGACTACAGAAAGATGTTACAGAACATGACTAAGATGTTACAGAACATGACTAAGATGTTACTGAACATGACTAAACCTTTAAGATGTTACAGAACATGACTAAACCTTTAAGATGTTACAGAACATGACTAAGATGTTACAGAACATGACTAAGATGTTACAGAACATGACTAAGATGTTACTGAACATGACTCAGATGTTACAGAACATGACTAAGATGTTACTGAACATGACTAAACCTTTAAGATGTTACATAACATGACTAAACCTTTAAGATGTTACAGAACATGACTAAGATGTTACAGAACATGACTAAACCTTTAAGATGTTACAGAACATGACTAAGATGTTACAGAACATGACTAAGATGTTACAGAACATGACTAAGATGTTACAGAACATGACTAAGATGTTACAGAACATGACTAAGATGTTACAGAACATGACTAAGATGTTACAGAACATGACTAAACCTTTAAGATGTTACAGAACATGACAAATATGTTACAGAACATGACTAAGATGTTACAGAACATGACTAAGATGTTACAGAACATGACTAAGATGTTACTGAACATGACTAAACCTTTAAAGATGTTACAGAACATGACTAAACCTTTAAGATGTTACAGAACATGACTAAGATGTTACAGAACATGACTAAGATGTTACAGAACATGACTAAGATGTTACAGAACATGACTAAGATGTTACAGAACATGACTAAGATGTTACTGAACATGACTAAACCTTTAAGATGTTACAGAACATGACTAAACCTTTAAGATGTTACAGAACATGACTAAGATGTTACAGAACATGACTAAGATGTTACAGAACATGACTAGATGTTACTGAACATTTAAGATGTTTACAGAACATGACTAAGATGTTACAGAATATGACTAAGATGTTACAGAACATGACTAAGATGTTACAGAACATGACTAAACCTTTAAGATGTTACAGAACATGACTAAGATGTGACAGAACATGTCTAAGATGTTACAGAACATGACTAAACCTTTAAGATGTTACAGAACATGACTAAGATGTTACAGAACATGACTAAACCTTTAAGATGTTACAGAACATGACTAAGATGTGACAGAACATGTCTAAGATGTTACAGAACATGACTAAACCTTTAAGATGTTACAGAACATGACAAAGATGTTACAGAACATGACAAAGATGTTACAGAACATGACTAAACCTTTAAGATGTTACAGAACATGACTAAGATGTGACTGAACATGTCTAAGATGTTACAGAACATGACTAAACCTTTAAGATGTTACAGAACATGACTAAGATGTTACAGAACATGACTAAACCTTTAAGATGTTACAGAACATGACTTAGATGTTACTGAACATGACTAAGATGTTACAGAACATGACTAAACCTTTAAGATGTTACATAACATGACTAAGATGTTACAGAACATGACTAAGATGTTACAGAACATGACAAACATGTTACAGAACATGACTAAACCTTTAAGATGTTACAGAACATGACTAAGATGTGACAGAACATGACTAAGATGTTACAGAATATGACTAAGATGTTACTGAACATGACTAAGATGTCACAGAACATGACTAAGATGTCACAGAACATGACTAAGATGTTACTGAACATGACTAAACCTTTAAGATGTTACAGAACATGACTAAACCTTTAAGATGTTACTGAACATGACTAAACCTTTAAGATGTTACAGAACATGACTAAGATGTTACAGAACATGACTAAACCTTTAAGATGTTACTGAACATGACCTTTAAGATGTTACAGAACATGACTAAACCTTTAAGATGTTACAGAACATGACTAAACCTTTAAGATGTTACAGAACATGACTAAGATGTTACTGAACATGACTAAAAGATGTTACTGAACATGACTAAACTTTAAGATGTTTTAAGATGTTACAGAACATGACTAAACCTTTAAGATGTTACAGAACATGACTAAAAGATGTTACAGAACATGACTAAGATGTTACAGAACATGACTAAACTTTAAGATGTTACAGAATATGACTAAGATGTTACTGAACATGACTAAGATGTCACAGAACATGACTAAGATGTTACTGAACATGACTAAGATGTTACAGAACATGACAAAGATGTTACAGAACATGACTAAACCTTTAATATGTTACAGAACATGACTAAACCTTTAAGATGTTACAGAACATGACTAAGATGTTACAGAACATGACTAAACCTTTAAGATGTTACTGAACATGACTAAGATGTTACAGAACATGACAAAGATGTTACAGAACATGACTAAACCTTTAAGATGTTACAGAACATGACTAAACCTTTAAGATGTTACAGAACATGACTAAACCTTTAAGATGTTACTGAACATGACTAAACCTTTAAGATGTTACTGAACATGACTAAGATGTTACAGAACATGACTAAACTTTAAGATGTTACTGAACATGACTAAACCTTTAAGATGTTACAGAACATAAACTTTAAGATGTTACTGAACATGACTAAACCTTTAAGATGTTACTGAACATGACTAAGATGTTAATGAACATGACTAAACCTTTAAGATGTTACTGAACATGACTAAACCTTTAAGATATTACAGAACATGACTAAGATGTTACTGAACATGACTAAACCTGTAAGATGTTACTGAACATGACTAAGATGTTACAGAACATGACAAAGATGTTACAGAACATGACTAAACCTTTAATATGTTACAGAACATGACTAAACCTTTAAGATGTTACAGAACATGACTAAGATGTTACAGAACATGATTAAACCTTTAAGATGTTACAGAACATGACTAAGATGTTACTGAACATGACTAAGATGTTACAGAACATGACAAAGATGTTACAGAACATGACTAAACCTTTAATATGTTACAGAACATGACTAAACGTTTAAGATGTTACAGAATATGACAAACATGTTACAGAACATGACTAAACCTTTAAGATGTTACAGAACATGACTAAGATGTGACAGAACATGACTAAGATGTTACAGAATATGACTAAGATGTCACAGAACATGACTAAGATGTCACAGAACATGACTAAACCTTTAAGATGTTGACTAAGATGTTACAGAACATGACTAAACCTTTAAGATGTTACTGAACATGACTAAGATGTTAATGAACATGACTAAACCTTTAAGATGTTACAGAACATGACTAAGATGTTACAGAACATGACTAAACCTTTAAGATGTTACAGAACATGACTAAAGATGTTACAGAACATGACAAAGATGTTACAGAACATGACTAAACCTTTAAGATGTTACAGAACATGACTAAGATGTTACAGAACATTTAAACCTTTAAGATGTTACAGAACATGACTAAGATGTTTACATGAATGTTACTGAACATGACTAAGATGTTACAGAACATGACAAAGATGTTACAGAACATGACTAAACCTTTAATATGTTACAGAACATGACTAAACGTTTAAGATGTTACAGAATATGACAAACATGTTACAGAACATGACTAAACCTTTAAGATGTTACAGAACATGACTAAGATGTGACAGAACATGACTAAGATGTTACAGAATATGACTAAGATGTCACAGAACATGACTAAGATGTCACAGAACATGACTAAAGATGTTACTGAACATGACTAAACCTTTAAGATGTTACAGAACATGACTAAACCTTTAAGATGTTACTGAACATGACTAAGATGTTACAGAACATGACTAAACCTTTAAGATGTTACTGAACATGACTAAGATGTTAATGAACATGACTAAACCTTTAAGATGTTACAGAACATGACTAAGATGTTTAAGATGTTACAGAACTAAACCTTAAGATGTTAAGAACATTTAAGATGTTACTGAACATGACTAAAACAGAACATTTAAGATGTTACAGAACATGACTAAGATGTTACAGAACATGACTAAACCTGTTACAGATAAGATTACAGAACATGACTAAGATGTTACAGAACATGACTACAGAAACCTTTAAGATGTTACAGAACATGACTAAGATGTTACTGAACATGACTAAACCTTTAAGATGTTACTGAACATGACTAAGATGTTACAGAACATGACTAAACCTTTAAGATGTTACAGAACATGACTAAGATGTTACTGAACATGACTAAACCTTTAAGATGTTACTGAACATGACTAAGATGTTACAGAACATGACTAAGATGTTACAGAACATGACTAAGATGTTACAGAACATGACTAAGATGTTATTGAATATGACTAAACCTTTAAGATGTTACAGAACATGACTAAGATGTTACAGAACATGACTAAGATGTTACTGAACATGACTAAACCTTTAAGATGTTACTGAACATGACTAAACCTCTCTCCTTATCTCCTCTCGTCCTATCATATCCTCTCCAGCCCTCTCTCCTTATCTCCTATAATAATAATATAATATAATAATAATATAATAATAATAATAATATAATAATATAATATATATATATAATAATAATATCTCGTCCTATCTTCTCCTCTCCAGCCCTCTCCCCTCTTCTCCTCTCGTCCTATCTTCTCCTCTCCAGCCCTCTCTCCTTCTCTCCTCTTGTCCTATCTTCTCGAGCCCTCTCTCCTTATCTCCTCTCGTCCTATCTTCTCCTCTCCAGCCCTCTCTCCTCTTCTCCTCTCATCCTACGTTCTCCAGCCCTCTCTCCTCTTCTCCTCTCATCCAATATTTTCCTCTCCAGCCCTCTCTCCTTATCTCCTCTTGTCCTATATTCTCCTCTCCAGCCCTCTCTCCTCTTCTTCTCCTCTCGTCCTATCTTCTCCTCTCCAGCCCGCTCTCCTCTAATTGTCTCTCTCTCCCTCAGAACAGTTTAAACTGGAGCAGCAGCACGGCCAGGTGGACTGGGGACAGCAAGTTGTCATCATGCCAGGTAGTCCTAAGGCATGGACCAAGGGCTCAGGTCGTCCGAGAGAGAGAAAGAAAGAGAAAGAGAGAATTAGAGAGAGCATACTTAAATTTACACAGGACACCGGATAAGACAGGAGAAATACTCCAGATATAACAGACTGACCCTAGCCCCCCGACACATAAACTACTGCAGCATAAATACTGGAGGCTGAGACAGGAGGGGTCAGGAGACACCGTGGCCCCATCCGACGATAGCCCCGGACAGGGCCAAACAGGCAGGATATAACCCCACCCACTTTGCCAAAGCACAGCCCCCACACCACTAGAGGGATATCTTCAACCACCAACTTACCATCCTGAGACAAGGCCGAGTATAGCCCACAAAGATCTCCAGTAAGCCAGTGACTCAGCCCCTGTAATAGGGTAAGAGGCAGAGAATCCCAGTGGAGAGAGGGGAACCGGCCAGGCAGAGACAGCAAGGGCGGTTCGTTGCTCCAGTGCCTTTCCATTCACCTTCACACTCATGGGCCAGAGTACACTACACCCACTGAAGAGATGAGTCTTCAATAAAGACTTAAAGGTTGAGACCTTGGATAAGTCTCACATGGATAAGCAGACCATTCCACAACAATGGAGCTCTGAAGGAGAAAGCCCTGCCTCCAGCTGTTTGCTTAGAAAATCTAGGGACGTTAAGGAGGCCTGCATTTTGTGACTGTAGGTATGTACGGCAGGACCAAATCAGAAAGATAGGTAGGAGCAAGCTTTGTAGGTTCGCAGTAAAACCTTGAAATCACCCCTAGCCTTAACAGGAAGCCAGTGTAGAGAGGCTAGCACTGGAGTAATATGATCAATGTTTTTGTTCAAGTCAGGATTATAGCAGCCGTATTTAGCATCTTGACTCGAACCCCAAACAATAAGACTGTTGCGATGTCATTCTGTCTTAACCATTAATATTTGCACCTTTTCATTATATTATAACGTCATTAAATCGTCATCAATATTTGCACATTTTCTAACTCCCCTCCATGTCACCTGTTCTCCCTGCCCTGTCAGTATCCTCATGCTCTCTCTCTCCCTGCCCTGTCAGCATCCTCATGCTCTCTCTCCCTGCCCTGTCAGTATCCTCATGCTCTCTCTCTCCCTGCCCTGTCAGCATCCTCATGCTCTCTCTCTCCCTGCCCTGTCAGCATCCTCATGCTCTCTCTCTCCCTGCCCTGTCAGTATCCTCATGCTCTCTCTCTCTCTGCCCTGTCAGCATCCTCATGCTCTCTCCCTGCCCTGTCTGCATCCTCATTTTCTCTCTCTCTGCCCTGTCTGCATCCTCATGCTCTCTCTCCCTGCCCTGTCAGCATCCTCATGCTCTCTCTCCCTACCCTGTTTGCATCCTCATGCTCTCTCTCCCTGTCGCCATCATTCTTTAAGAGTAACTTCCTCACCATTTTAGACAAGCATGCTCCGTTCAAAAAATGCAGAACTAAGAACAGATACAGCCCTTGGTTCACTCCAGACCTGACTGCCCTCGACCAGCACAAAAACATCCTGTGGCGGACTGCAATAGCATTGAACAGTCCCCGCGATATGCAACTGTTCAGGGAAGTCAGGAACCAATACACGCAGTCAGTCAGGAGAGCTAAGGCCAGCTTCTTTAGGCAGAAGTTTGCATCCTGTAGCTCCAACTCCAAAAAGTTCTGGGACACTGTGAAGTCCATGGAGAACAAGAGCACCTCCTTCCAGCTGCCCACTGCACTGAGGCTAAGGAACACGGTCACCACCGACAAATCCATGATTATTGAAAACCTCAACAAGCATTTCTCAACGGCTGGCCATGCCTTCCGCCTGGCCACTCCTACCTCGGCCAACAGCTCCGGCCCCCCCGCAGCTCCTCGCCCAAGCCTCTCCAGGTTCTCCTTTACCCAAATCCAGATAACAGATGTTCTGAAAGAGCTGCAAAACCTGGACCCGTATAAATCAGCTGGGCTTGACAATCTGGACCCTCTATTTCTGAAACTATCCGCCGCCATTGTCGCAACCCCTATTACCAGCCTGTTCAACCTCTCTTTCATATCGTCTGAGATCCCCAAGGATTGGAAAGCTGCTGCAGTCATCCCCCTCTTCAAAGGGGGAGACACCCTGGACCCAAACTGTTACAGACCTATATCCATTCTGCCCTGCCTATCTAAGGTCTTCGAAAGTCAAGTCAACAAACAGGTCACTGACCATCTCGAATCCCACCGTACCTTCTCCGCTGTGCAATCTGGTTTCCGAGCCGGTCACGGGTGCACCTCAGCCACACTCAAGGTACTAAACGATATCATAACCGCCATCGATAAAAGACAGTACTGTGCAGCCGTCTTCATCGACCTTGCCAAGGCTTTCGACTCTGTCAATCACCATATTCTTATCGGCAGACTCAGTAGCCTCGGTCTTTCGGATGACTGCCTTGCCTGGTTCACCAATGACTTTGCAGACAGAGTTCAGTGTGTCAAATCGGAGGGCATGCTGTCCGGTCCTCTGGCAGTCTCTATGGGGGTGCCACAGGGTTCAATTCTCGGGCCGACTCTTTTCTCTGTATATATCAATGATGTTGGTCTTGCTGCGGGCGATTCCCTGATCCACCTCTACGCAGACGACACCATTCTATATACTTTCGGCCCGTCATTGGACACTGTGCTATCTAACCTCCAAACGAGCTTCAATGCCATACAATACTCCTTCCGTGGCCTCCAACTGCTCTTAAACGCTAGTAAAACCAAATGCATGCTTTTCAACCGATCGCTGCCTGCACCCGCATGCCCGACTTGCATCACCGCACTGGATGGTTCCGACCTTGAATATGTGGACACCTATAAGTACCTAGGTGTCTGGCTAGACTGCAAACTCTCCTTCCAGACCCATATCAAACATCTACAATCGAAAATCAAATCAAGAGTCGGCCTTCTATTCCGCAACAAAGCCTCCGTCACTCACGCTGCCAAGCTTACCCTAGTAAAACTGACTATCCTACCGATCCTCGACTTCAGCGATGTCATCTGCAAAATTGGTTCCAACACTCTACTCAGCAAACTGGATGCAATTTATCACAGTGCCATCCGTTTTGTCAATAAAGCACCTTATACTACCCACCACTGCAACTTGTATGCTCTAGTCGGCTGGCCCTCGCTACATATTCGTCGCCAGACCCACTGGCTCCAGGTCATCTACAAGGTCATGCTAGGTAAAGCTCCGCCTTATCTCAGTTCACTGGTCACGATGGCAACACCCATCCGTAGCACGCGCTCCAGCAGGTGTATCTCACTGATCATCCCTAAAGCCATCACCTCATTCGGCCGCCTTTCGTTCCAGTACTCTGCTGCCTGTGACTGGAACGAATTGCAAAAATCGCTGAAGTTGGAGACTTTTATCTCCCTCACCAACTTCAAACATCAGCTATCTGAGCAGCTAAACGATCGCTGCAGCTGTACATAATCTATTGGTAAATAGCTCACCCTTTTCACCTACCTCATTCCCATACTGTTTTTATACTGTTTTTATTTATTTACTTTTCTGCTCTTTTGCACACCAATATCTCTACCTGTACATGATCATCTGATAATTTATCACTCCAGTGTTAATCTGCAATATTGTAATTATTCCCCTACCTCCTCATGCCTTTTGCACACATTGTATATAGACTCCCCTTTTTTTCTACTGTGTTATTGACTTGTTAATTGTTTACTCCATGTGTAACTCTGTGTTGTCTGTTCACACTGCTATGCTTTATCTTGGCCAGGTCGCAGTTGCAAATGAAAACTTGTTCTCAACTAGCCTACCTGGTTAAATAAAGGTGAAATAAAATTAAAAAAATAAAAAATAAATGCTCTCTCTCCCTGCCCTGTCGCCATCCTCATGCTCTCTCTCTCTCTGCCCTGTCTGCATCCTCACGCTCTCTCTCTCCCTGCCCTGTCGCCATCCTCATGCTCTCTCTCTCTCTGCCCTGTCTGCATCCTCATGCTCTCTCTCTCTCTGCCCTGTCTGCATCCTCATGCTCTCTCTATCCCTGCCCTGTCTGCATCCTCATGCTCTCTCTCTCTCTGCCCTGTCAGCATCCTCATGCTCTCTCTCTCTGCCCTGTCTGCATCCTCATGCTCTCTCTCCCTGCTCTCCCAGCCCCCGTCGCTCTGGCAGCGCTGAACAGGCAGGAGACTCCAGCAGCGCTGTAGAGAAGGAAGGCTCTGGCAGCGCTAAACAGGCGGGAGACTCCGGCAGCGCTGGAGAGGAGGAAGGTTCTGGCAGCGCTAAACAGGCGAGAGACTCTGGCAGCGCTGGAGAGGAGGAAGGCTCTGACAGCGCTAAACAGGCGTGAGACTGGCAGCGCTGGAGAGGAGGAAGGCTCTGGCAGTGCTGGACAGGCGAAGCGCACTGAAGGCCTGTTGCGTGGTGCTGGCACTGGTGGTACTGGGCCGAGGACACGCACAGGAAGCCTGGTGCGGGGAGCTGCCACCGGAGGGCTGATGCGTGGAGGTGGTACTGGATAGACCGGACCTTGCAGGCGCACTGGAGCTCTTGAGCACCGAGCCTGCCCAACCTTACCTGGCTCGATGCCCACTCTAGCCCGGCCGATACGAGGAGCTGGTATGTACCGCACCGGGCTATGCACCCGCACTGGAGACATCGTGCGCTCCACTCCAATGGTGGAACAAACTCCCTCACGACGCCAGGACAGCGGAGTCAATCACCACCTTCCGGAGACACCTGAAACCCCACCTCTTCAAGGAATACCTAGGATAGGGTAAGTAAGGGTAAGTAATCCTTCTCACCCCCCTTCTCCCCCAAAAAAAAATAAAAAGATTTAGATGCAAGTGGCTGTTCCACTGGATGCCATAAGGTGTATGCACCAATTTGTAAGTCACTCTGGATAAGAGCGTCTGCTAAATGACTTAAATGTAAATGTAAATGTAATGGTGCCTGCCCGGTCTCTCTAGCCCCCCGGTAAGCACAGGAAGTTGGCGCAGGTCTCCTACCTGGCGTCGCCATACTCCCTGTGAGCCCCCACCCAATAATGTTTTGGTGCCGACTCCTGGGCTTCCTTCCACGCCGCCGTGTTCGTCTCGCCAACCTCATTCTCCTGTAACATTCCTCACACTGCTCCATCGAATCCCAGGCGGGCTCCGGCACTCTCCCTGGGTCGACCGACCACCTGTCTATCTCTTCCCAAGTAGTGTAGTCCAGATTCTGCTCCCATGTCCCCAAATCCTGACATCGCTGCCTCTCCTGCTCCTCGTAATGCCGCCTCTCGCTAGCACAGGAAGTTTGCGCAGGTCTCCTACCTGGCGTAGCCATACTCCCCCCAATAAATGTTTGGGGCTGACTCTCAAGCTTCCATCTGCGTCGCAGTGCTGCCTCTTCATACCAGCGCCTCTCCGCTTTCATCGCCTCCAGCTCTGCTTTGGGGCGGCGATATTCCCCAGCCTGTGCCCAGGGTCCTTTACCATCCAGGATCTCCTCCCAAGTCCAGAAGTCCTGTGATCGCTGCTCTTCCTGCCGCTGCCTGTCACCACGCCGCTTGGTCCTGTTGTGGTGGGTGATTCTGTCACGGTGTTCTTCTATCTCTTCCTCTGACGAAGAGGTGTAGCAAGGATCGGACCAAAATGCAGCGTGGTAATTTTCATACATAACGAATAAACACGAACAATACAAAAACAAGAAACGTAACACGAAAACCGAAACATACTGGTGCAAACTAACACAGTAACACAGAGACAGGAACAATCACCCACGAAACACTCAAAGAATATGGCTGCCTAAATATGGTAGACAACGATAAACACCTGCCTCTGATTGAGAACCACTCCAGACAGAAATAGACTATGCTAGAAAACCCCACGAAGCCACAATCCCAATACCTACGAAAAACCCCAAGACAAAACACACCACATAAAAAACCCATGTCACACCCTGGCCTGACCAAATTAATAAAGAAAACACAACATACTAAGACCAGGGCGTGACAGTTGCAATGATTAATTATGAGGGACAACACCAACACGGCAACATCATTTTACATTTACATTACATTTAAGTCATTTAGCAGACGCTCTTATCCAGAGCGACTTACAAATTACATCAAATATTGATTCTCAAGACGCTTAAGCGTTCAGCTTATTATATTATCAACAAGCACAGCACTTACACAAATGACTGATGATTGGCTGACAGAAATTGATGAGAAAATGATTGTGGGGGCTGTCTTGACTTTGTGTCAATGTAGGCGGATGAGGGGTGACAGCCACCGGCTTTGAGTATAGAGTTTCTATGTAGGTGGATGAGGGGTGACAGCCACTGGCTTTGAGTATAGAGTTTCTATGTAGGTGGATGAGGGGTGACAGCCACTGGCTTTGAGTATAGAGTTTCTATGTAGGTGGATGAGGGGTGACAGCCACTGGCTTTGAGTATAGAGTTTCTATGTAGATGGATGAGGGGTGACAGCCACCGGCTTTGAGTATAGAGTTTCTATGTAGGTGGATGAGGGGTGAAAGCCACTGGCTTTGAGTATAGAGTTTCTATGTAGGTGGATGAGGGGTGACAGCCACTGGCTTTGAGTATAGAGTTTCTATGTAGGTGGATGAGGGGTGACAGCCACTGGCTTTGAGTATAGAGTTTCTATGTAGGTGGATGAGGGGTGACAGCCACTGGCTTTGAGTATAGAGTTTCTATGTAGGTGGATGAGGGGTGACAGCCACTGGCTTTGAGTATAGAGTTTCTATGTAGGTTGGTGTTGTCCCTCAAGGAATACCTAGGATAGGGTAAGTAAGGGTAAGTAATCCTTCTCACCCCCCTTCTCCCCCAACAAGATTTAGATGCAAGTGGCTGTTCCACTGGTTGTCATAAGGTGTATGCACCAATTTGTAAGTCGCTCTGGATAAGAGCGTCTGCTAAATGACTTAAATGTAAATGTAAATGTAGGTGGATGAAGGGTGACAGCCACTGGCTTTGAGTATAGAGTTTCTATGTAGGTGGATGAGGGGTGAAAGCCACTGGCTTTGAGTATAGAGTTTCTATGTAGGCGGATGAGGGGTGACAGCCACTGGCTTTGAGTATAGAGTTTCTATGTAGGTGGATGAGGGGTGACAGCCACTGGCTTTGAGTATAGAGTTTCTATGTAGGTGGATGAGGGGTGAAAGCCACTGGCTTTGAGTATAGAGTTTCTATGTAGATGAGGGGTGACAGTCACTGGCTTTGAGTAAAGAGTTTCTATGTAGGTGGATGAAGGGTGACAGCCACTGGCTTTGAGTATAGAGTTTCAATGTAGGTGGATGAACGGTGACAGCCACTGGCTTTGAGTATAGAGTTTCTATGTAGGTGGATGAGGGGTGAAAGCCACTGGCTTTGAGTATAGAGTTTCTATGTAGGTGGATGAGGGGTGAAAGCCACTGGCTTTGAGTATAGAGTTTCTATGTAGGTGGATGAGGGGTGACAGCCACTGGCTTTGAGTATAGAGTTTCTATGTAGGTGGATGAGGGGTGACAGCCACTGGCTTTGAGTATAGAGTTTCTATGTAGGTGGATGAGGGGTGACAGCCACTGGCTTTGAGTATAGAGTTTCTATGTAGATGGATGAGGGGTGACAGCCACTGGCTTTGAGTATAGAGTTTCTATGTAGATGGATGAGGGGTGACAGCCACCGGCTTTGAGTATAGAGTTTCTATGTAGGTGGATGAGGGGTGACAGCCACTGGCTTTGAGTATAGAGTTTCTATGTAGGTGGATGAAGGGTGACAGCCACTGGCTTTGAGTAAAGAGTTTCTATGTAGATGGATGAGGGGTGACAGCCACTGGCTTTGAGTATAGAGTTTCTATGTAGGTGGATGAGGGGTGACAGCCACTGGCTTTGAGTAAAGAGTTTCTATGTAGGTGGATGAGGGGTGACAGCCACTGGCTTTGAGTATAGAGTTTCTATGTAGGTGGATGAGGGGTGACAGCCACTGGCTTTGAGTATAGAGTTTCTATGTAGGTGGATGAGGGGTGACAGCCACTGGCTTTGAGTATAGAGTTTCTATGTAGGTGGATGAAGGGTGACAGCCACTGGCTTTGAGTATAGAGTTTCTATGTAGGTGGATGAGGGGTGAAAGCCACTGGCTTTGAGTATAGAGTTTCTATGTAGGTGGATGAGGGGTGACAGCCACTGGCTTTGAGTAAAGAGTTTCTATGTAGGTGGATGAAGGGTGACAGCCACTGGCTTTGAGTATAGAGTTTCTATGTAGGTGGATGAGGGGTGAAAGTCACTGGCTTTGAGTATAGAGTTTCTATGTAGGTGGATGAAGGGTGACAGCCACTGGCTTTGAGTAAAGAGTTTCTATGTAGATGGATGAGGGGTGACAGCCACTGGCTTTGAGTATAGAGTTTCTATGTAGATGGATGAGGGGTGACAGCCACTGGCTTTGAGTATAGAGTTTCTATGTAGGTGGATGAGGGGTGACAGCCACTGGCTTTGAGTATAGAGTTTCTATGTAGGTGGATGAGGGGTGACAGCCACTGGCTTTGAGTAAAGAGTTTCTATGTAGATGGATGAGGGGTGACAGCCACTGGCTTTGAGTATAGAGTTTCTATGTAGGTGGATGAGGGGTGACAGCCACTGGCTTTGAGTAAAGAGTTTCTATGTAGGTGGATGAAGGGTGACAGCCACTGGCTTTGAGTAAAGAGTTTCTATGTAGATGGATGAGGGGTGACAGCCACCGGCTTTGAGTATAGAGTTTCTATGTAGGCGGATGAGGGGTGACAGTCACTGGCTTTGAGTATAGAGTTTCTATGTAGATGGATGAGGGGTGACAGCCACTGGCTTTGAGTATAGAGTTTCTATGTAGGTGGATGAGGGTGACAGCCACTGGCTTTGAGTATAGAGTTTCTATGTAGGCGGATGAGGGGTGACAGCCACCGGCTTTGAGTATAGAGTTTCTATGTAGGCGGATGAGGGGTGACAGCCACCGGCTTTGAGTATAGAGTTTCTATGTAGGCGGATGAGGGGTGACAGCCACTGGCTTTGAGTATAGAGTTTCTATGTAGGCGGATGAGGGGTGACAGCCACTGGCTTTGAGTATAGAGTTTCTATGTAGGCGGATGAGGGGTGACAGCCACTGGCTTTGAGTATAGAGTTTCTATGTAGGCGGATGAGGGGTGACAGCCACCGGCTTTGAGTATAGAGTTTCTATGTAGGTGGGTGGATGAGGGGTGACAGTCACTGGCTTTGAGTATAGAGTTTCTATGTAGGTGGATGAGGGGTGACAGTCACTGGCTTTGAGTATAGAGTTTCTATGTAGGGTGACAGCCACTGGGTGGATGAGGGGTGACAGTCACTGGCTTTGAGTATAGAGTTTCTATGTAGGTGGATGAGGGGTGACAGTCACTGGCTTTGAGTATAGAGTTTCTATGTTGTCTTAATAAAGAGTTGCAGTTAGTTTCAGAGTGGCTGGCAAGGAATGTTCGTCCTAATATTTCCAAAACTAAAAGCATTGTATGTGAGGGGGACAAATCATTCACTAAACCCTAAACCTCAACTACATCTTGTAATCAATAATGTGAATAATGTGGAAATGGGATTTTGTGTTGTAGATATGTGGTCATGGAGTAGGGGGCTGAGGGCCTGAGGGCACACATCGCTTTGAAATCTGTTGATTTGTATTGTAATGTTTTACAAATTGGTATAATTATATAATATATATTAATATATATATATATATTAATAAATATATTAATTATATGTATAATAAACCCCAGGAAGAGTAGCTGCTCCCAAATAGTAATACAGAACTCAATGTGGCGTGATTCAGGAAATTCGGCTGTGAAACTACGTGCTGTGAGTCAAGACTGAGACATCTCCAGATGACATCCACCTTGAAGGAAGACAGAGAGCTGTCATAAAGCATCGAGGTGACACGCCAGAATAAACTAACCCCAGAAGAAAGAACCTGTTAATTAAACCCTAACTAAACAATGTTTCTGGTGAGAGAGAGCAGCTGTTGGGTGAACAACAGCTCCATTGTCTCGTCTGTAGATCACTTCCTGTCAGTGAAACATACTGTACTGTCATCACTCTTTGCAGGTACCAGAATTCCTCACATCCAAATTAGCCTACGTATCAACATGTTTTAAGTTAATGAGAAAGATATCAACAAGATAAGGTAAACGCAGTAAGGAAACAGTTGTGAAGGTACCCAGGAGAGGGTTTAGGGGTTGATCTGGGAAATGTCCAACCAGGGCTAATAGAAGACTCCTTTGTAGTGTTTTAGTCTGTCTTTGAGAGGGGTCAAACAGGTTGTCCTACGTGTCATTCCGCCAGGGAAGCTATGCATGGTGTATGTGTGTGTGTTTCTCTTGAAGAGGGCTCAATGAAGTTAGCCTACCTCTCATAACCTCATTACAGAACTCAATGTGCCGTGATTCAGGACATTCTGCTGTGAAGCCACCTGCTGTGAGTCAAGACTGAGGCATCTAATATTGACAGGTGACTTTTAGTCTATTTTTGCTTCCTTCAGGTGAATCTCATCAGGAGGAGCCTGAGAACAACGTAGAGGACATTGTTGTGTTGTCTGAATATTGACATTAGTGTCATCAATTCTCTTCCTCATTCCTCTTTATCATCTAATTGTTTGGCTCAGAAGTTTTTCAAACACACCTCACTCACGTACACAATGAGCCTCTCTGTTTAACCAGAGTTAAATAACTCTAGTTATGTGACAAGTTGGCAGGTAGCCTAGTGGTTAGAGATTTGGACTAATAATTGAAATGTTGCCAGATTGAATCCTGGAGCTGACAAGGTAAAAATTTCTCTCTCTGCCCCTGAAAAAGGTCATTGAACCCACTGTTCCTAGGCCATCAATGAAAGTAACAATTTGTTCTTAGCTGAATTGCCAAGCGAAAAATAAATAAAGTCTTTACACGGATATGATGTTATTACTGTAAGAAAGAATGTGTTCTCCGTGACTTTCCTTGTTAAATCAACGTCCTGAATGATGTCACTCTTCACAGGTTCCAGTCTACCTCCCACCAAGATTAGCCTCCCTGTCAACATGTTTTGGGTGAGTGTTGTGAAGGTACACAGGAAAGGAGGAGAAGATTCATCAGGGTAACACAAAGGACTTGTGTAACAGAGTTGTATTTCCTGTAAAATGAATGACTGACACAGTTGTTGATATCGCTCTTCTTCCTCCATCCTGAGCAACAATAACGCTCTTCAAAATAATTTATGTAGGTTTTACGTGATGATACCATTCCCACGAGCCCCTCTCACCTTTCAGATGGAGATATATCCCAGTTAACCAATAGTCTCTCTCTCCCCTCTCTCACCTCTCAGAGGGAGACATATCCCAGTTAACCAACAGTCTCTCTCTCCTCTCTCTCACCTTTCAGATGGAGATATATCCCAGTTAACCAATAGTCTCTCTCTCACCTTTCAGATGGAGATATATCCCAGTTAACCAATAGTCTCTCTCTCACCTTTCAGATGGAGATATATCCCAGTTAACCAATAGTCTCTCTCTCCTCTCTCTCACCTCTCAGAGGGAGACATATCCCAGTTAACCAATAGTCTCTCTCTCACCTCTCAGAGGGAGACATATCCCAGTTAACCAATAGTCTCTCTCTCCTCTCTCTCACCTCTCAGAGGGAGACATATCCCAGTTAACCAATAGTCTCTCTCTCCTCTCTCTCACCTCTCAGAGGGAGACATATCCCAGTTAACCAATAGCCTCTCTCTCTCTCTCTCCCCTCTCTCACCTCTCAGATGGAGACATATCCCAGTTAACCAATAGTCTCTCTCTCCTCTCAGATGAAGACATATCCCAGTTAACCAATAGTCTCTCTCTCTCTCTCTCACCTCTCAGAGGAGACATATCCCAGTTAACCAATAGTCTCTCTCTCCTCTCTCTCACCTCTCAGAGGGAGACATATCCCAGTTAACCAATAGTCTCTCTCTCACCTCTCTCAGAGGGAGACATATCCCAGTTAACCAATAGTCTCTCTCTCCTCTCTCTCACCTCTCAGAGGGAGACATATCCCAGTTAACCAATAGTCTCTCTCTCTCTCTCTCTCCCCTCTCAGATGGAGACATATCCCAGTTAACCAATAGCCTCTCTCTCCTCTCTCTCACCACTCAGATGGAGACATATCCCAGTTAACCAATAGTCTCTCTCTCCTCTCAGATGGAGACATATCCCAGTTAACCAATAGTCTCTCTCTCTCCTCTCAGATGGAGACATATCCCAGTTAACCAATAGTCTCTCTCTCTCCTCTCAGATGGAGACATATCCCAGTTAACCAATAGCCTCTCTCTCTCCTCTCAGATGGAGACATATCCCAGTTAACCAACAGCCTCTCTCTCCTCTCAGATGGAGACATATCCCAGTTAACCAATAGTCTCTCTCTCTCCTCAGATGAGACATATCCCAGTTAACCAATAGTCTCTCTCTCCTCTCAGATGGAGACATATCCCAGTTAACCAATAGCCTCTCTCTCCTCTCAGATGGAGACATATCCCAGTTAACCAATAGCCTCTCTCTCCTCTCTCTCCTCTCAGATGGAGACATATCCCAGTTAACCAATAGTCTCTCTCTCTCTCCTCTCAGATGGAGACATATCCCAGTTAACCAATAGTCTCTCTCTCTCCTCTCAGATGGAGACATATCCCAGTTAACCAATAGCCTCTCTCTCCTCTCTCTCCTCTCAGATGGAGACATATCCCAGTTAACCAATAGTCTCTCTCTCCTCTCAGATGGAGACATATCCCAGTTAACCAATAGTCTCTCTCTCCTCTCTCTCACCTTTCAGATGGAGACATATCCCAGTTAACCAATAGTCTCTCTCTCCTCTCAGATGGAGACATATCCCAGTTAACCAATAGCCTCTCTCTCCTCTCAGATGGAGACATATCCCAGTTAACCAATAGTCTCTCTCTCACCTCTCAGATGGAGACATATCCCAGTTAACCAATAGTCTCTCTCTCCTCTCAGATGGAGACATATCCCAGTTAACCAATAGTCTCTCTCTCCTCTCTCTCACCTTTCAGATGGAGACATATCCCAGTTAACCAATAGTCTCTCTCTCACCTCTCAGATGGAGACATATCCCAGTTAACCAATAGTCTCTCTCTCCTCTCAGATGGAGACATATCCCAGTAACCAATAGTCTCTCTCTCCTCTCTCTCACCTTTCAGATGGAGACATATCCCAGTTAACCAATAGTCTCTCTCTCCTCTCAGATGGAGACATATCCCAGTTAACCAATAGTCTCTCTCACCTCTCAGATGGAGACATATCCCAGTTAACCAATAGTCTCTCTCTCCTCTCAGATGGAGACATATCCCAGTTAACCAATAGCTCTCTCTCTCCTCTCAGATGGAGACATATCCCAGTTAACCAATAGCCTCTCTCTCCTCTCTCTCCTCTCAGATGGAGACATATCCCAGTTAACCAATAGTCTCTCTCTCCTCTCTCTCCTCTCAGATGGAGACATATCCCAGTTAACCAATAGTCTCTCTCTCTCTCCTCTCAGATGGAGACATATCCCAGTTAACCAATAGCTCTCTCTCCTCTCTCTCCTCTCAGATGGAGACATATCCCAGTTAACCAATAGTCTCTCTCCTCTCTCTCCTCTCAGATGGAGACATATCCCAGTTAACCAATAGTCTCTCTCTCCTCTCTCTCACCTTTCAGATGGAGACATATCCCAGTTAACCAATAGTCTCTCTCTCCTCTCAGATGGAGACATATCCCAGTTAACCAATAGTCTCTCTCTCCTCTCAGATGGAGACATATCCCAGTTAACCAATAGTCTCTCTCTCCTCTCAGATGGAGACATATCCCAGTTAACCAATAGTCTCTCTCTCCTCTCAGATGGAGACATATCCCAGTTAACCAATAGTCTCTCTCTCCTCTCTCTCACCTCTCAGATGGAGACATATCCCAGTTAACCAATAGTCTCTCTCTCCTCTCTCTCTCCTCTCAGATGGAGACATATCCCAGTTAACCAATAGTCTCTCCCTCTCTCTCACCTCTCAGAGGGAGACATATCCCAGTTAACCAATAGCCTCTCTCACCTCTCAGATGGAGACATATCCCAGTTAACCAATAGTCTCTATCTCTCCTCTCAGATGGAGACATATCCCAGTTAACCAATCGTCTCTCTCTCCCTCTCTCACCTTTCAGAGGAGACATATCCCAGTTAACCAATAGTCTCTCTCTCCTCTCTCTCACCTTTCAGAGGGAGACATATCCCAGTTAACCAATAGCCTCTCTCACCTCTCAGATGGAGACATATCCCAGTTAACCAATAGTCTCTCTCTCCTCTCTCTCACCTCTCAGATGGAGACATATCCCAGTTAACCAATAGTCTCTCTCTCTCTCTCTCACCTTTCAGAGGGAGACATATCCCAGTTAACCAATAGTCTCTCTCTCCTCTCTCTCACCTTTCAGATGGAGACATATCCCAGTTAACCAATAGTCTCTCTCCTCTCTCTCTCACCTTTCAGATGGAGACATATCCCAGTTAACCAATAGTCTCTCTCACCTCTCTCTCACCTTTCAGATGGAGACATATCCCAGTTAACCAATAGTCTCTCTCCTCTCTCTCACCTTTCAGATGGAGACATATCCCAGTTAACCAATAGTCTCTCTCTCCCTCTCTCACCTCTCAGAGGAGACATATCCCAGTTAACCAATAGCCTCTCTCTCCTCTCTCTCACCTTTCAGATGGAGATATATCCCAGTTAACCAACAGCCTCTCTCTCCTCTCAGATGGAGACATATCCCAGTTAACCAATAGTCTCTCTCTCTCCTCTCAGAGGGAGACATATCCCAGTTAACCAATAGTCTCTCTCTCTCTCCTCTCAGATGGAGATATATCCCAGTTAACCAATAGTCTCTCTCTCACCTTTCAGATGGAGACATATCCCAGTTAACCAATAGTCTCTCTCTCCTCTCAGATGGAGATATATCCCAGTTAACCAATAGCCTCTCTCTCCTCTCAGAGGGAGACATATCCCAGTTAACCAATAGTCTCTCTCTCACCTTTCAGATGGAGACATATCCCAGTTAACCAATAGTCTCTCTCTCCTCTCAGATGGAGACATATCCCAGTTAACCAATAGTCTCTCTCTCCTCTCTCTCTCCTCTCTCTCCTCTCAGATGGAGACATATCCCAGTTAACCAATAGTCTCTCTCTCCTCTCAGATGGAGACATATCCCAGTTAACCAATAGCCCTCTCTCCTCTCAGATGGAGACATATCCCAGTTAACCAATAGTCTCTCTCTCCTCTCTCTCACCTCTCAGAGGGAGACATATCCCAGTTAACCAATAGCCTCTCTCACCTCTCAGATGGAGACATATCCCAGTTAACCAATAGCCTCTCTCACCTCTCAGATGGAGACATATCCCAGTTAACCAATAGTCTCTCTCTCCTCTCTCTCACCTTTCAGAGGGAGACATATCCCAGTTAACCAATAGCCTCTCTCTCCTCTCAGAGGAGACATATCCCAGTTAACCAACAGCCTCTCTCTCCTCTCAGATGGAGATATATCCCAGTTAACCAATAGTCTCTCTCTCACCTTTCAGATGGAGATATATCCCAGTTAACCAATAGCCTCTCTCACCTTTCAGATGAAGACATATCCCAGTTAACCAATAGTCTCTCTCTCACCTTTCAGATGGAGATATATCCCAGTTAACCAATAGTCTCTCTCTCCTCTCTCTCACCTTTCAGATGGAGATATATCCCAGTTAACCAATAGTCTCTCTCTCACCTTTCAGATGGAGACATATCCCAGTTAACCAATAGTCTCTCTCTCCTCTCAGATGGAGATATATCCCAGTTAACCAATAGCCTCTCTCTCCTCTCAGATAGAGACATATCCCAGTTAACCAATAGTCTCTCTCTCCTCTCTCTCACCTTTCAGAGGGAGACATATCCCAGTTAACCAATAGTCTCTCTCTCCTCTCTCTCACCTCTCAGAGGGAGACATATCCCAGTTAACCAATAGCCTCTCTCTCCTCTCTCTCACCTTTCAGATGGAGATATATCCCAGTTAACCAACAGCCTCTCTCTCCTCTCAGATGGAGACATATCCCAGTTAACCAATAGTCTCTCTCTCTCCTCTCAGAGGGAGACATATCCCAGTTAACCAATAGTCTCTCTCTCTCTCAGATGGAGACATATCCCAGTTAACCAATAGCCTCTCTCTCCTCTCTCTCACCTCTCAGATGGAGACATATCCCAGTTAACCAATAGTCTCTCTCTCCTCTCAGATGGAGACATATCCCAGTTAACCAATAGTCTCTCTCTCTCCTCTCAGAGGGAGACATATCCCAGTTAACCAATAGTCTCTCTCTCCTCTCAGATGGAGACATATCCCAGTTAACCAATAGCCTCTCTCACCTCTCAGATGGAGACATATCCCAGTTAACCAACAGCTCTCTCTCTCCTCTCTGTCTCCTCTCTCTCACCTCTCAGAGGGAGACATATCCCAGTTAACCAATAGCCTCTCTCTCCTCTCAGATGGAGACATATCCCAGTTAACCAATAGCCTCTCTCTCCTCTCAGATGGAGACATATCCCAGTTAACCAATAGTCTCTCTCTCCTCTCTCTCACCTCTCAGAGGGAGACATATCCCAGTTAACCAATAGCCTCTCTCACCTCTCAGATGGAGACATATCCCAGTTAACCAATAGCCTCTCTCACCTCTCAGATGGAGACATATCCCAGTTAACCAATAGTCTCTCTCTCCTCTCTCTCACCTTTCAGAGGGAGACATATCCCAGTTAACCAATAGCCTCTCTCTCCTCTCAGAGGGAGACATATCCCAGTTAACCAACAGCCTCTCTCTCCTCTCAGATGGACATATATCCCAGTTAACCAACAGCCTCTCTCTCCTCTCAGATGGACATATATCCCAGTTAACCAACAGCCTCTCTCACCTTTCAGATGAAGACATATCCCAGTTAACCAATAGTCTCTCTCTCACCTCTCAGAGGGAGACATATCCCAGTTAACCAATAGTCTCTCTCTCCTCTCTCTCTCCTCTCAGATGGAGACATATCCCAGTTAACCAATAGTCTCTCTCTCCTCTCTCTCACCTTTCAGATGGAGACATATCCCAGTTAACCAATAGTCTCTCTCTCCTCTCAGATGGAGACATATCCCAGTTAACCAATAGTCTCTCTCTCCTCTCTCTCACCTTTCAGATGGAGACATATCCCAGTTAACCAATAGTCTCTCTCTCCTCTCTCTCTCCTCTCAGATGGAGACATATCCCAGTTAACCAATAGTCTCTCTCTCCTCTCTCTCACCTCTCAGATGGAGACATATCCCAGTTAACCAATAGTCTCTCTCTCCTCTCAGATGGAGACATATCCCAGTTAACCAATAGTCTCTCTCTCCTCTCTCTCACCTCTCAGATGGAGACATATCCCAGTTAACCAATAGTCTCTCTCTCCTCTCAGATGGAGACATATCCCAGTTAACCAATAGCCTCTCTCTCCTCTCTCTCACCTTTCAGATGGAGACATATCCCAGTTAACCAATAGTCTCTCTCTCCTCTCTCTCACCTTTCAGATGGAGACATATCCCAGTTAACCAATAGTCTCTCTCTCCTCTCAGATGAAGACATATCCCAGTTAACCAATAGCCTCTCTCTCCTCTCAGATGAAGACATATCCCAGTTAACCAATAGTCTCTCTCTCCTCTCAGATGAAGACATATCCCAGTTAACCAATAGCCTCTCTCTCCTCTCAGATGAAGACATATCCCAGTTAACCAATAGTCTCTCTCTCCTCTCTCTCACCTTTCAGATGGAGACATATCCCAGTTAACCAATAGCCTCTCTCTCCTCTCAGATGAAGACATATCCCAGTTAACCAATAGTCTCTCTCCTCTCTCTCACCTCTCAGATGGAGACATATCCCAGTTAACCAATAGCCTCTCTCTCCTCTCTCTCACCTTTCAGAGGGAGACATATCCCAGTTAACCAATAGTCTCTCTCTCCTCTCTCTCACCTCTCAGATGGAGACATATCCCAGTTAACCAATAGTCTCTCTCTCCTCTCTCTCACCTCTCAGATGGACATATATCCCAGTTAACCAATAGTCTCTCTCACCTCTCAGATGAAGATCCCAGTTAACCAATATCCCAGATGGAGACATATCCCAGTTAACCAATAGTCTCTCTCACCTTTCAGATGGACATATATCCCAGTTAACCAATAGTCTCTCTCTCCTCTCAGATGGAGACATATCCCAGTTAACCAATAGCCTCTCTCTCCTCTCTCTCACCTTTCAGATGAATACATATCCCAGTTAACCAATAGTCTCTCTCTCCTCTCTCTCACCTCTCAGATGGACATATATCCCAGTTAACCAATAGTCTCTCTCTCCTCTCTCTCACCTCTCAGATGGAGATATATCCCAGTTAACCAACAGCCTCTCTCTCCTCTCTCTCACCTTTCAGATGAAGACATATCCCAGTTAACCAATAGTCTCTCTCTCCTCTCTCTCACCTCTCAGATGGACATATATCCCAGTTAACCAATAGTCTCTCTCTCCTCTCTCTCACCTCTCAGATGGAGACATATCCCAGTTAACCAATAGCCTCTCTCTCCTCTCTCTCACCTTTCAGATGAAGACATATCCCAGTTAACCAATAGTCTCTCTCTCCTCTCTCTCACCTCTCAGATGGAGACATATCCCAGTTAACCAATAGTCTCTCTCACCTCTCAGATGGAGATATATCCCAGTTAACCAATAGTCTCTCTCTCTCCTCTCTCTCACCTCTCAGATGGAGATATATCCCAGTTAACCAACAGCCTCTCTCTCCTCTCAGATGGAGACATATCCCAGTTAACCAACAGCCTCTCTCTCCTCTCAGATGGAGACATATCCCAGTTAACCAACAGCCTCTCTCTCCTCTCTCTCACCTCTCAGATGGACATATATCCCAGTTAACCAATAGCCTCTCTCACCTTTCAGAGGGAGACATATCCCAGTTAACCAATAGCCTCTCTCTCCTCTCTCTCACCTCTCAGATGGACATATATCCCAGTTAACCAATAGTCTCTCTCTCCTCTCTGTCTCCTCTCTCTCACCTCTCAGATGGACATATATCCCAGTTAACCAATAGTCTCTCTCTCCTCTCTGTCTCCTCTCTCTCACCTCTCAGATGAAGACATATCCCAGTTAACCAATAGTCTCTCTCTCACCTCTCTCCTCTCAGATGGAGACATATCCCAGTTAACCAACAGCCTCTCTCTCCTCTCTCTCCTCTCTCTCCTCTCAGATGGAGACATATCCCAGTTAACCAATAGTCTCTCTCTCCTCTCAGATGGAGACATATCCCAGTTAACCAATAGCCTCTCTCTCCTCTCTCTCCTCTCAGATGGAGACATATCCCAGTTAACCAATAGCCTCTCTCTCCTCTCTCTCACCTCTCAGATGGACATATATCCCAGTTAACCAATAGCCTCTCTCTCCTCTCTCTCACCTCTCAGATGGACATATATCCCAGTTAACCAATAGCCTCTATCACCTTTCAGAGGGAGACATATCCCATTTAACCAATAGCCTCTCTCTCCTCTCTCTCACCTCTCAGATGGACATATATCCCAGTTAACCAATAGCCTCTCTCTCCTCTCTCTCACCTCTCAGATGGACATATATCCCAGTTAACCAATAGCCTCTCTCTCCTCTCTCTCACCTCTCAGATGGACATATATCCCAGTTAACCAATAGCCTCTCTCTCCTCTCTCTCTCACCTCTCAGATGGACATATATCCCAGTTAACCAATAGCCTCTCTCTCCTCTCTCTCACCTCTCAGATGGACATATATCCCAGTTAACCAATAGCCTCTCTCTCCTCTCTCACCTCTCAGATGGACATATATCCCAGTTAACCAATAGCCTCTCTCACCTCTCAGATGGACATATATCCCAGTTAACCAATAGCCTCTCTCTCCCTCTCTCTCTCACCTCTCAGATGGACATATATCCCAGTTAACCAATAGTCT
This sequence comes from Oncorhynchus keta, assembly GCF_023373465.1. Classification (NCBI taxonomy): domain Eukaryota; kingdom Metazoa; phylum Chordata; class Actinopteri; order Salmoniformes; family Salmonidae; genus Oncorhynchus; species Oncorhynchus keta. The sequence continues at coordinate 2,013,849 of NC_068450.1, read as the reverse complement.
CTCTCTCCTCTCTGTCTCTCTCTCACCTCTCAGATGGACATATATCCCAGTTAACCAATAGTCTCTCTCTCTCCTCTCAGATGGAGACATATCCCAGTTAACCAATAGTCTCTCTCTCCTCTCTCTCACCTCTCAGAGGGAGACATATCCCAGTTAACCAATAGTCTCTCTCTCCCCTCTCTCTCCTCTCAGATGGAGACATATCCCAGTTAACCAATAGTCTCTCTCTCCTCTCTCTCACCTCTCAGATGGAGACATATCCCAGTTAACCAATAGTCTCTCTCTCCTCTCTCTCACCTCTCAGATGGAGACATATCCCAGTTAACCAATAGTCTCTCTCTCCTCTCTCTCACCTCTCAGAGGGAGACATATCCCAGTTAACCAATAGTCTCTCTCTCCTCTCTCTCACCTCTCAGATGGAGACATATCCCAGTTAACCAATAGTCTCTCTCTCCTCTCAGATGGAGACATATCCCAGTTAACCAATAGTCTCTCTCTCCTCTCTCACCTCTCAGATGGAGACATATCCCAGTTAACCAATAGTCTCTCTCTCCTCTCAGATGGAGACATATCCCAGTTAACCAATAGCCTCTCTCTCCTCTCTCTCACCTTTCAGAGGAGACATATCCCAGTTAACCAATAGTCTCTCTCTCCTCTCTCTCACCTCTCAGATGGAGACATATCCCAGTTAACCAATAGCCTCTCTCTCCTCTCAGATGAAGACATATCCCAGTTAACCAATAGCCTCTCTCTCCTCTCAGATGAAGACATATCCCAGTTAACCAATAGTCTCTCTCTCCTCTCAGATGAAGACATATCCCAGTTAACCAATAGCCTCTCTCTCCTCTCAGATGAAGACATATCCCAGTTAACCAATAGTCTCTCTCTCCTCTCTCTCACCTTTCAGATGGAGACATATCCCAGTTAACCAATAGCCTCTCTCTCCTCTCAGATGAAGACATATCCCAGTTAACCAATAGTCTCTCTCTCCTCTCTCTCACCTCTCAGATGGAGACATATCCCAGTTAACCAATAGCCTCTCTCTCTCTCTCTCACCTTTCAGAGGGAGACATATCCCAGTTAACCAATAGTCTCTCTCTCCTCTCTCTCTCACCTCTCAGATGGAGACATATCCCAGTTAACCAATAGCCTCTCTCCTCTCAGATGAAGACATATCCCAGTTAACCAATAGCCTCTCTCTCCTCTCAGATGAAGACATATCCCAGTTAACCAATAGTCTCTCTCTCTCTCAGATGAAGACTATCCCAGTTAACCAATAGCCTCTCTCTCCTCTCAGATGAAGACATATCCCAGTTAACCAATAGTCTCTCTCTCCTCTCTCTCACCTTTCAGATGGAGACATATCCCAGTTAACCAATAGCCTCTCTCTCCTCTCAGATGAAGACATATCCCAGTTAACCAATAGTCTCTCTCTCCTCTCTCTCACCTCTCAGATGGAGACATATCCCAGTTAACCAATAGCCTCTCTCCTCTCTCTCACCTCTCAGATGAAGACATATCCCAGTTAACCAATAGCCTCTCTCTCCTCTCTCTCACCTTTCAGATGAAGACATATCCCAGTTAACCAATAGTCTCTCTCTCCTCTCTCTCACCTCTCAGATGGACATATATCCCAGTTAACCAATAGTCTCTCTCACCTCTCAGATGAAGACATATCCCAGTTAACCAATAGTCTCTCTCCTCTCTCTCACCTCTCAGATGAAGACATATCCCAGTTAACCAATAGTCTCTCTCTCCTCTCTCTCACCTCTCAGATGGAGACATATCCCAGTTAACCAATAGTCTCTCTCACCTTTCAGATGGACATATATCCCAGTTAACCAATAGTCTCTCTCTCCTCTCAGATGGAGACATATCCCAGTTAACCAATAGCCTCTCTCTCTCTCTCTCACCTTTCAGATGAAGACATATCCCAGTTAACCAATAGTCTCTCTCTCCTCTCTCTCACCTCTCAGATGGAGACATATCCCAGTTAACCAATAGCCTCTCTCTCCTCTCAGATGAAGACATATCCCAGTTAACCAATAGCCTCTCTCTCCTCTCAGATGAAGACATATCCCAGTTAACCAATAGTCTCTCTCTCCTCTCAGATGAAGACATATCCCAGTTAACCAATAGCCTCTCTCTCCTCTCAGATGAAGACATATCCCAGTTAACCAATAGTCTCTCTCTCCTCTCTCTCACCTTTCAGATGGAGACATATCCCAGTTAACCAATAGCCTCTCTCTCCTCTCAGATGAAGACATATCCCAGTTAACCAATAGTCTCTCTCTCCTCTCTCTCACCTCTCAGATGGAGACATATCCCAGTTAACCAATAGCCTCTCTCTCCTCTCTCTCACCTCTCAGATGAAGACATATCCCAGTTAACCAATAGCCTCTCTCTCCTCTCTCTCACCTTTCAGATGAAGACATATCCCAGTTAACCAATAGTCTCTCTCTCCTCTCTCTCACCTCTCAGATGGACATATATCCCAGTTAACCAATAGTCTCTCTCACCTCTCAGATGAAGACATATCCCAGTTAACCAATAGTCTCTCTCTCCTCTCTCTCACCTCTCAGATGGAGACATATCCCAGTTAACCAATAGTCTCTCTCACCTTTCAGATGGACATATATCCCAGTTAACCAATAGTCTCTCTCTCCTCTCAGATGGAGACATATCCCAGTTAACCAATAGCCTCTCTCTCCTCTCTCTCACCTTTCAGATGAAGACATATCCCAGTTAACCAATAGTCTCTCTCTCCTCTCTCTCACCTCTCAGATGGACATATATCCCAGTTAACCAATAGTCTCTCTCTCTCTCTCTCACCTCTCAGATGGAGATATATCCCAGTTAACCAACAGCCTCTCTCTCCTCTCTCTCACCTTTCAGATGAAGACATATCCCAGTTAACCAATAGTCTCTCTCTCCTCTCTCTCACCTCTCAGATGGACATATATCCCAGTTAACCAATAGTCTCTCTCTCCTCTCTCTCACCTCTCAGATGGAGACATATCCCAGTTAACCAATAGCCTCTCTCTCCTCTCAGATGAAGACATATCCCAGTTAACCAATAGTCTCTCTCTCCTCTCAGATGAAGACATATCCCAGTTAACCAATAGCCTCTCTCTCCTCTCAGATGAAGACATATCCCAGTTAACCAATAGTCTCTCTCCTCTCTCTCACCTTTCAGATGGAGACATATCCCAGTTAACCAATAGCCTCTCTCTCCTCTCAGATGAAGACATATCCCAGTTAACCAATAGTCTCTCTCTCCTCTCTCTCACCTCTCAGATGGAGACATATCCCAGTTAACCAATAGCCTCTCTCTCCTCTCTCTCACCTCTCAGATGAAGACATATCCCAGTTAACCAATAGCCTCTCTCTCCTCTCTCTCACCTTTCAGATGAAGACATATCCCAGTTAACCAATAGCCTCTCTCTCCTCTCAGATGAAGACATATCCCAGTTAACCAATAGCCTCTCTCTCCTCTCAGATGAAGACATATCCCAGTTAACCAATAGTCTCTCTCTCCTCTCAGATGAAGACATATCCCAGTTAACCAATAGCCTCTCTCTCCTCTCAGATGAAGACATATCCCAGTTAACCAATAGTCTCTCTCTCCTCTCTCTCACCTTTCAGATGGAGACATATCCCAGTTAACCAATAGCCTCTCTCTCCTCTCAGATGAAGACATATCCCAGTTAACCAATAGTCTCTCTCTCCTCTCTCTCACCTCTCAGATGGAGACATATCCCAGTTAACCAATAGCCTCTCTCTCCTCTCTCTCACCTCTCAGATGAAGACATATCCCAGTTAACCAATAGCCTCTCTCTCCTCTCTCTCACCTTTCAGATGAAGACATATCCCAGTTAACCAATAGTCTCTCTCTCCTCTCTCTCACCTCTCAGATGGACATATATCCCAGTTAACCAATAGTCTCTCTCACCTCTCAGATGAAGACATATCCCAGTTAACCAATAGTCTCTCTCTCCTCTCTCTCACCTCTCAGATGGAGACATATCCCAGTTAACCAATAGTCTCTCTCACCTTTCAGATGGACATATATCCCAGTTAACCAATAGTCTCTCTCTCCTCTCAGATGGAGACATATCCCAGTTAACCAATAGCCTCTCTCTCCTCTCTCTCACCTTTCAGATGAAGACATATCCCAGTTAACCAATAGTCTCTCTCCTCTCTCTCACCTCTCAGATGGACATATATCCCAGTTAACCAATAGTCTCTCTCTCCTCTCTCTCACCTCTCAGATGGAGATATATCCCAGTTAACCAACAGCCTCTCTCTCCTCTCTCTCACCTTTCAGATGAAGACATATCCCAGTTAACCAATAGTCTCTCTCTCCTCTCTCTCACCTCTCAGATGGACATATATCCCAGTTAACCAATAGTCTCTCTCTCCTCTCTCTCACCTCTCAGATGGAGACATATCCCAGTTAACCAATAGCCTCTCTCTCCTCTCTCTCACCTTTCAGATGAAGACATATCCCAGTTAACCAATAGTCTCTCTCTCCTCTCTCTCACCTCTCAGATGGAGACATATCCCAGTTAACCAATAGTCTCTCTCACCTCTCAGATGGAGATATATCCCAGTTAACCAACAGCCTCTCTCTCCTCTCAGATGGAGACATATCCCAGTTAACCAACAGCCTCTCTCTCCTCTCAGATGGAGACATATCCCAGTTAACCAACAGCCTCTCTCTCCTCTCTCTCACCTCTCAGATGGACATATATCCCAGTTAACCAATAGCCTCTCTCACCTTTCAGAGGAGACATATCCCAGTTAACCAATAGCCTCTCTCTCCTCTCTCTCACCTCTCAGATGGACATATATCCCAGTTAACCAATAGTCTCTCTCTCCTCTCTGTCTCCTCTCTCTCACCTCTCAGATGGACATATATCCCAGTTAACCAATAGTCTCTCTCTCCTCTCTGTCTCCTCTCTCTCACCTCTCAGATGAAGACATATCCCAGTTAACCAATAGTCTCTCTCTCACCTCTCTCCTCTCAGATGGAGACATATCCCAGTTAACCAACAGCCTCTCTCTCCTCTCTCTCCTCTCTCTCCTCTCAGATGGAGACATATCCCAGTTAACCAATAGTCTCTCTCTCCTCTCTCTCCTCTCAGATGGAGACATATCCCAGTTAACCAATAGCCTCTCTCTCCTCTCTCTCCTCTCAGATGGAGACATATCCCAGTTAACCAATAGCCTCTCTCTCCTCTCTCTCACCTCTCAGATGGACATATATCCCAGTTAACCAATAGCCTCTCTCTCCTCTCTCTCACCTCTCAGATGGACATATATCCCAGTTAACCAATAGCCTCTCTCACCTTTCAGAGGAGACATATCCCATTTAACCAATAGCCTCTCTCTCCTCTCTCTCACCTCTCAGATGGACATATATCCCAGTTAACCAATAGCCTCTCTCTCCTCTCTCTCACCTCTCAGATGGACATATATCCCAGTTAACCAATAGCCTCTCTCTCCTCTCTCTCACCTCTCAGATGGACATATATCCCAGTTAACCAATAGCCTCTCTCTCCTCTCTCTCACCTCTCAGATGGACATATATCCCAGTTAACCAATAGCCTCTCTCTCCTCTCTCTCACCTCTCAGATGGACATATATCCCAGTTAACCAATAGCCTCTCTCTCCTCTCTCTCACCTCTCAGATGGACATATATCCCAGTTAACCAATAGCCTCTCTCACCTCTCAGATGGACATATATCCCAGTTAACCAATAGCCTCTCTCTCCTCTCTCTCACCTCTCAGATGGACATATATCCCAGTTAACCAATAGTCTCTCTCTCCTCTCTGTCTCCTCTCTCTCACCTCTCAGATGGACATATATCCCAGTTAACCAATAGTCTCTCTCTCTCCTCTCAGATGGACATATATCCCAGTTAACCAATAGTCTCTCTCTCCTCTCAGATGGAGACATATCCCAGTTAACCAATAGTCTCTCTCTCCTCTCTCTCTCCTCTCAGATGGAGACATATCCCAGTTAACCAATAGTCTCTCTCTCCTCTCAGATGGAGACATATCCCAGTTAACCAATAGTCTCTCTCTCCTCTCAGATGGAGACATATCCCAGTTAACCAATAGTCTCTCTCTCCTCTCAGATGGAGACATATCCCAGTTAACCAATAGTCTCTCTCTCCTCTCAGATGGACATATATCCCAGTTAACCAATAGTCTCTCTCTCCTCTCTCTCACCTCTCAGATGGAGACATATCCCAGTTAACCAATAGTCTCTCTCTCCTCTCAGATGGAGACATATCCCAGTTAACCAATAGTCTCTCTCTCCTCTCTCTCACCTCTCAGATGGAGACATATCCCAGTTAACCAATAGTCTCTCTCTCCTCTCAGATGGAGACATATCCCAGTTAACCAATAGTCTCTCTCTCCTCTCTCTCACCACTCAGATGGAGACATATCCCAGTTAACCAATAGCCTCTCTCTCCTCTCTCTCACCACTCAGATGGAGACATATCCCAGTTAACCAACAGCCTCTCTCTCACCTCTCAGATGGACATATATCCCAGTTAACCAATAGCCTCTCTCTCCTCTCTCTCCTCTCTCTCTCCTCTCTCTCTCCTCTCAGATGGAGACATATCCCAGTTAACCAATAGCCTCTCTCTCCTCTCTCTCACCACTCAGATGGAGACATATCCCAGTTAACCAATAGTCTCTCTCTCCTCTCTCTCACCTCTCAGAGGAGACATATCCCAGTTAACCAATAGTCTCTCTCTCCTCTCTCTCACCTCTCAGATGGACATATATCCCAGTTAACCAATAGTCTCTCTCTCCTCTCTGTCTCCTCTCTCTCACCTCTCAGATGGACATATATCCCAGTTAACCAATAGTCTCTCTCTCACCTCTCAGAGGGAGACATATCCCAGTTAACCAATAGCCTCTCTCCTCTCTCTCACCTCTCAGAGGGAGACATATCCCAGTTAACCAATAGTCTCTCTCTCCTCTCTCTCACCTTTCAGATGAAGACATATCCCAGTTAACCAATAGTCTCTCTCTCCTCTCTCACCTTTCAGATGAAGACATATCCCAGTTAACCAATAGTCTCTCTCTCACCTTTCAGATGGAGATATATCCCAGTTAACCAATAGCCTCTCTCACCTTTCAGATGAAGACATATCCCAGTTAACCAATAGTCTCTCTCTCCTCTCTCTCACCTTTCAGATGAAGACATATCCCAGTTAACCAATAGTCTCTCTCTCCTCTCTCTCACCTCTCAGAGGGAGACATATCCCAGTTAACCAATAACCTCTCTCTCCTCTCTCTCACCTTTCAGATGAAGACATATCCCAGTTAACCAATAGTCTCTCTCTCACCTCTCAGAGGGAGACATATCCCAGTTAACCAATAGTCTCTCTCTCCTCTCTCTCACCTTTCAGATGAAGACATATCCCAGTTAACCAATAGTCTCTCTCTCCCCTCTCTCACCTCTCAGAGGGAGACATATCCCAGTTAACCAATAGTCTCTCTCTCCTCTCTCTCACCTTTCAGATGGAGACATATCCCAGTTAACCAATAGTCTCTCTCTCACCTTTCAGATGGAGACATATCCCAGTTAACCAATAGTCTCTCTCTCGCCTTTCAGATGGAGATATATCCCAGTTAACCAATAGTCTCTCTCTCCCCTCTCTCACCTCTCAGAGGGAGACATATCCCAGTTAACCAATAGTCTCTCTCTCCTCTCTCTCGCCTCTCAGATAGAGACATATCCCAGTTAACCAATAGTCTCTCTCTCCCCTCTCTCACCTCTCAGATGGAGATATATCCCAGTTAACCAATAGTCTCTCTCTCCTCTCTGTCTCCTCTCTCTCACCTCTCAGATGGACATATATCCCAGTTAACTACGGCAGTAAAGGAATGTGAGGACTGAATAGAGCAATTGTTAGGAATATTATGATTAAATAACTGAACAATATTCTCATTTTAATTGGAACTGTAACTAAGTAAACTTATACTCTGTTTTATTATATCTGATTAACAATATGAGTTCAAAAGAAGGGATTGTGTGACACAGACAAGGAGTAATTAAATATAACAAACACCATTCCAAACTCGTCTGGAGAGGAGAGGGTTAAGTAAGCAGATAGGGTCGTTAACTTATGGTTGAACCAACGAAACTGAGCTCTGGGGTGTTTTAGATAAGGCAGTGAGTGCATTCCTAGGTTTTCTGTTAATTAGAACTGTCAGCTAAGTGGTGATCGATAATGGTGACGAATCAAGAGTTAATTCAGTTATGTTGTGTGACCTGTGAGTGTGTTAGTGAGTTGGAATGAACTTTTAAACTCACTTAGTTCTAAGTCGGGAGGAGGGGACTCATTCTAAAAGCAACGAAATGACGTCATGTCATTGTATATAAACTGTTGCTCGTGGTAACGTGGCAGCGCGCTCCGAGAATAAATTATGTTACTTATTGTTGATAAGACTGGTCTCCGTCTATTTTATGCAAACAAGAATCTTACAAATTCCCATAAAATAGATTGAGGGAATTCAATTAATGAAAAAATATTGGAATAATTACATTACAGTAACAGCAGTAAGGAAACATTTATGAGTGAATTCAGTTGATTGGGGGAAAAGCCCATGTCTGTTGACCAGTCTTTCCACTGGTAGAGTAGAACAGGTAGAGTTGAGCCAATTAAAGACTCTTGTTTGACCAGCCTTAAGTGTCATGACAGATGAACTTCCTTATAGAGTGAGTGATGTCATGCTTCACCAGTCCTTACTGGCATCATATTTCTCCCTCTATCCTTAGCATCAAGAATGTTTAGTGTCCGTGACAGTAGCCAACCATTCAACATATTTCCTTAAACACGTTTCCTGGACATCAATTCACAGGTACCGGTCATCCTCTCATCACAACTGGCCTACTTATCAAAACATTGTATATACGTTTTATGTGACCACACCAGCCCCAAGATCCTCTCTCATCGCCAATTTGACTGTCTTTAAAATAAATTCTAGAAGCAATGAAGCATGAAAATATGACTGCAATGTTGTGGCTTTTATTAGGAACATCTCAGTCTCCCTCTGGACCAATCAGGTAGGGCAGAACATCTCAGTCTCCCTCTGGACCAATCAGGTAGGGCAGAACATCTCAGTCTCCCTCTGGACCAATCAGGTAGGGCAGAACATCTCAGTCTCCCTCTGGACCAATCAGGTAGGTCATAACATCACAGTCTCCCTCTGACCAGGGCTGGAGTAGCCAACTGACCAGGACTAAACTTGACCAACTGCTCACCAGGCTCAGCAAGGACCTCCCAGACCGTTATGCTGTTCTGCTATTCCAAGGATGTGAAGAGACATACCGAAAGTGGGCACAGAATACAAAGCCTTCCCACTGCGGATGCTATTTCTGCACCGGTTCGTGCTGCTCTGAGACAAGCGTGGAGAAACAAAAATGTTCAAATATTCCATGATATTCTTAAGATATGTGTTGACTGAATATAAGCCAATGATATCTGCTATAATCAAGTTAGGTGTCTCCAGAAATAAATAATTCTAAATAACCAACTGGCTTTATTTACACTTTTGCAAGACTGTCTCATCTCATGTTAAATGAAAACGAAATGTCCAAAATATTGTTACTTCTTAAATAAAGCAATTATGATTATTAATTCATTTAGAATTATATAGATATTAGATATTCCCACAGATCCTAATGGAAAATGCCCCTTAGATATTAATATAGTCCTCCAATCCTCTAAATGTAAGGAAAATGCCCCTTAGATATTAATATAGTCCTCCAATCCTCTAAATGTAAGGAAAATGCCCCTTAGATATTAATATAGTCCTCCAATCCTCTACATTTAATTATTGGCGGAGAGTCACTTAGAAAAAATAAATTATGTTGGTCTTATTTATAAAGAGCATATGCAATCTGGTTTCCGAGCCACGCTCAAGGTCCTAAACAACATCATAACCGCCATCGATAAAAGACAATACTGTGCAGCCATGTTCATCGACCTGACCAAGGCTTCTCCACTTTCTTATCGGCAGACTTAATCACCACTTTCAATCTCCGCTTTCTTATCGGCAGACTTAATCACCACTTTCAATCTCCGCTTTCTTATCGGCAGACTTAATCACCACTTTCAATCTCCGCTTTCTTATCGGCAGACTTAATCACCACTTTCAATCTCCACTTTCTTATCGGCAGACTTAATCACCACTTTCAATCTCCGCTTTCTTATCGGCAGACTTAATCACCACTTTCAATCTCCACTTTCTTATCGGCAGACTTAATCACCACTTTCAATCTCCACTTTCTTATCGGCAGACTTAATCACCACTTTCAATCTCCGCTTTCTTATCGGCAGACTTAATCACCACTTTCAATCTCCACTTTCTTATCGGCAGACTTAATCACCACTTTCAATCTCCACTTTCTTATCGGCAGACTTAATCACCACTTTCAATCTCCGCTTTCTTATCGGCAGACTTAATCACCACTTTCAATCTCCGCTTTCTTATCGGCAGACTTAATCACCACTTTCAATCTCAGCTTTCTTATCGGCAGACTCAGCAGCGTTGGTTTCTCAAATGACTGCCTCGCCTGGTTCACAAACTACTTCTTCGATAGAGTTTAATATGTGAAATCGGAGGGCTTGTTGTCCGTGATGGATTAATTTTTCTGCATCATTTTTGGACAGAAAGTTTATGATTTTTGCAATGTTACGTAGATGGAAAAAAAGCTGTCCTTGAAATGGTCTTGATATGTTCTTCAAAAGAGAGATCAGGGTCCAGAGTAATGCAGAGGTCCTTCACAGTTTTATTTGAGACGACTGTACAACCATTAAGATTAATTGTCAGATTCAACAGAAGATCTCTTTGTTTCTTGGGACCTAGAACAAGCATCTTTGTTTTGTCCCAGTTTAAAAGTAGAAAGTTTGCAGCCATCCACTTCCTTATGTCTGAAACACATGCTTCTAGCGAGGGCAATTTTGGGGCTTCACCATGTTTCATTGAAATGTACAGCTGTGTGTCATCCACATAGCAGTGAAAGTTAACATTATGTTTTCGAATGACATCGCCAAGAGGTAAAATAAATAGTGAAAACAATAGTGGTCCTAAAACGGAACCTTGAGGAACACCGAAATTTACAGTTGATTTGTCAGAAGACAAACCATTCACAGAGACAAACTGATATCTTTCCGACAGATAAGATCTAAACCAGGCCAGAACTTGTCCGTGTAGACCAAAATTGGGTTTCCAATCTCTCCAAAAGAATGTGGTGATCGATGGTATCAAAAGCAGCACTAAGGTCTAGGAGCACGAGGACAGATGCAGAGCCTCGGTATGATGCCATTAAAAGGTAATTTACCACCTTCACAAGTGCAGTCTCAGTGCTATGATGGGGTCTAAAACCAGACTGAAGCATTTTGTATACATTGCTTGTCTTCAGGAAGGCAGTGAGTTGCTGCGCAACAGCCTTTTCTACAATTTTTGAGAGGAATGGAAGATTCAATATAGGCTGATGTTATGTTTTCTGGGTCAAGGTTTGGCTTCCAGTTTGGTGTGGCGCCATTTCCGTTCCAATTTTCTGGAAGCTTGCTTCAGAGCTCGGGTATTTCTGTGTACCAGGGAGCTAGTTTCTTATGAGAAATGTTTTTAGTTTTTAGGGCTGCAACTGCATCTACGGTATTGAGCAATGTTAAATTGAGTTCCTCAGTTAGGTGGTTAACTGATTTTTGTCCTCTGGCGTCCTTGGGTAGACAGAGGGAATCTGGAAGGACATCAAGGAATCTTTGTGTTGTCTGTGAATTTATAGCACGACTTTTGATGTTCCTTGGTTGGGGTCTGAGCAGATTATTTGTTGCAATTGCAAACGTAATAAAATGGTGGTCCGATAGTCCAGGATTATGAGGAAAAACATTAAGATCCACAACATTTATTCCATGGGACAAAACTAGGTCCAGAGTATGACTGTGACAGTGAGTGTGTCCAGAGACATGTTGGACAAAACCCACTGAATCGATGATGGCTCCGAAAGCCTTTTGGAGTGGGTCTGTGGACTTTTCCATGTGAATATTAAAGTCACCAAAGATTAGAATATTATCTGCTATGACTACAAGGTCCGATAGGAATTCAGGGAACTCAATGAGGAACGCTGTATATGGCCCAGGAGGCCTGTAAACAGTAGCTATGAAAAGTGATTGAGTAGGCTGCATAGATTTCATGACTACAAGCTCAAAAGACGAAATTGAAATTTGCTATTGTAAATGTTAGCAACACCTCCACCGGCATGTTTAGTTTTGCCCAACCTAGGTCGAGGCACAGACACGGTCTCAATGGGGATAGCTGAGCTGACTACACTGACTGTGCTAGTGGCAGACTCCACTATGCTGGCAGGCTGGCTAACAGCCTGCTGCCTGGCCTGCACCCTATTTCATTGTGGAGCAAGAGGAGTTAGAGCCCTGTCTATGTTGGTAGATAAGATGAGAGCACCCCTCCAGCTAGGATGGAGTCCGTCACTCCCCAGCAGGTCAGGCTTGGTCCTGTTTGTGGGTGAGTCCCAGAAAGAGGGCCAATTATCTACAAATTCTATATTTAGAGAGGGGCAGAAAACAGTCAGTGTTTGGGTAGAGACTAGTCTGTTGTTTTCCACAGCAGAGTCACTCCACAGTCAGGGTGGGTTTTACACAGCAGAGTCACTCCACAGTCAGGGTGGGTTTTACACAGCAGAGTCACTCCACAGTCAGGGTGGGTTTTACACAGCAGAGTCACTCCACAGTCAGGGTGGGTTTTACACAGCAGAGTCACTCCACAGTCAGGGTGGGTTTTACACAGCAGAGTCACTCCACAGTCAGGGTGGTTTTCCACAGCAGAGTCACTCCACAGTCAGGGTGGGTTTTACACAGCAGAGTCACTCCACAGTCAGGGTGGGTTTTACACAGCAGAATCACACCACAGTCAGGGTGGGTTTTACACAGCAGAGTCACTCCACAGTCAGGGTCAGGGTGGTTTTCCACAGCAGAGTCACTCCACAGTCAGGGTGAGTTTTACACTGCAGAGTCACTCCACAGTCAGGGTGGGTTTTACACAGCAGAGTCACTCCACAGTCAGGGTGGGTTTTACACAGCAGAGTCACTCCACAGTCAGGGTCAGGGTGGTTTTCCACAGCAGAGTCACTCCACAGTCAGGGTCAGGGTGGGTCTTACACAGCAGAATCACACCACAGTCAGGGTGGGTTTTACACAGCAGAGTCACTCCACAGTCAGGGTGGGTTTTACACAGCAGAGTCACTCCACAGTCAGGGTGGGTTTTACACAGCAGAGTCACTCCACAGTCAGGGTGGGTTTCCACAGCTGAGTCACTCCACAGTCAGGGTCAGGGTGGTTTTCCACAGCAGAGTCACTCCACAGTTAGGGTGGTTTTACACAGCAGAGTCACTCCACAGTCAGGGTGGGTTTTACACAGCAGAGTCACTCCACAGTTAAGGTGGTTTTCCACAGCAGAGTCACTCCACAGTTAGGGTGGTTTTACACAGCAGAGTCAAGCCAGTTAGTCTTGTGGCTTGGGGGTAGAAGCTGTTTGCCAGGAATGGGGGTGGCTTTGGGGTAGAAGCTCCGGTTTGCCAGGAATGTCTGGAGATTGCAACAGTGTTTTGAGATAACAGGTGGTGGTGAGGACCAAAAGGCCTCTTGCAGGTAACAAGGTTTAGCTGGAAATCATCCAAGAGGAAGTAATTTACTCATTGGACTCCCCCCTCCTCTTCCTCCTCCCCGCCTCCTACCCCCATTGTGAAGGAGCTAACAGGTGATGGAAGTAAAAGCCATAAGGACTCAAATACCAATTCAAAGCTGATTTGTTTTCTCGGTGAGATTATTATTATTACAGTCAAGCCATCAAGGGTATATTTAGTTATATCGTCTTTTCTTACCCTCGAGGAAATAATGGAACAAGAGAATGGAAACAGTTCTAAGGTGTTGTTATGACACAATCTCTGTTTAATCCTACTTCATCTCGTTGTTATCCATGCAGGTCAAAGAAACAAAGGATCAGGAAGATAGATGGATGCCAGGTAAATCAAGGAAATTAAGTGTTGACGGTAAACTGTACAATAAACTGTGTTGACCAAAGAATGACAAAACACTGACAATAGATTGTTTCTCAGAAATTATTACACTCTTTCACTGTAAATACACACCTTTGGACTGGTACTATAAATAAATCAACTCTATATGGCAAATTATTAAGGACCTAGCTGCCAACAATACCTTATATGAGTCTTTAAAGCATTAAAGAGCAATTGAACCAAAAAAACAACTTCTCTGGTTTAAAACCATGTCTGAACCTTTAAGATTTTACAGAATAAGACTAAACCTTTAAGATGTTACAGGACATGACTAAGATGTTACTGAACATGACTAAGATGTTACAGAACATGACAAAGATGTTACAGAACATGACTAAGATGTTACAGAACATGACTAAACCTTTAAGATGTTACAGTACATGACTAAGATGTTACAGAACATGACTAAACCTTTAAGATGTTACAGAACATGACTAAACCTGATGTTACAGAACATGACTAAGATGTTACAGAACATGACTAAGATGTTACTGAACATGACTAAACCTTTAAGATGTTACAGAACATGACTAAACCTTTAAGATGTTACAGAACATGACTAAACCTTTAAGATGTTACAGAACATGACTAAGATGTTACAGAACATGACTAAGATGTTACTGAACATGACTAAACCTTTAAGATGTTACAGAACATGACTAAACCTTTAAGATGTTACAGAACATGACTAAGATGTTACAGAACATGACTAAGATGTTACTGAACATGACTAAACCTTTAAGATGTTACAGAACATGACTAAACCTTTAAGATGTTACAGAACATGACTAAACCTTTAAGATGTTACAGAACATGACTAAACCTTTAAGATGTTACAGAACATGACTAAACCTTTAAGATGTTACAGAACATGACTAAGATGTTACAGAATAAGACTAAACCTTTAAGATGTTACAGAACATGACTAAACCTTTAAGATGTTACAGAACATGACTAAGGTGTTACTGAACATGACTAAGATGTTACAGAATAAGACTAAACCTTTAAGATGTTACAGAATATGACTAAGATGTTACAGAATAAGACTAAACCTTTAAGATGTTACAGAACATGACTAAACCTTTAAGATGTTACTGAACATGACTAAGATGTTACAGAACATGACTAAACCTTTAAGATGTTACAGAACATGACTAAACCTTTAAGATGTTACAGAACATGACTAAACCTTTAAGATGTTACAGAACATGACTAAGATGTTACAGAATAAGACTAAACCTTTAAGATGTTACAGAACATGACTAAACCTTTAAGATGTTACAGAACATGACTAAGATGTAACAGAACATGACTAAACCTTTAAGATGTTACATAACATGACTAAACCTTGAAGATGTTACTGAACATGACTAAGATGTTACAGAACATGACTAACCTTTAAGATGTTACAGAAAATGACTAAGATGTTACAGAACATGACTAAACCTTTAAGATGTTACTGAACATGACTAAGATGTTACAGAACATGACTAAACCTTTAAGATGTTACTGAAAATGACTAAGCCTTTAAGATGTTACAGAACATCACTAAGATGTTACTGAACATGACTAAACCTTTAAGATGTTACTGAACATGACTAAGATGTTACTGAACATGACTAAACCTTTAAGATGTTACTGAACATGACTAAGCCTTTAAGATGTTACAGAACATCACTAAGATGTTACTGAACATGACTAAACCTTTAAGATGTTACAGGACATGACTAAGATGTTACTGAACATGACTAAACCTTTAAGATGTTACAGAACATGACTAAGATGTTACAGAACATGATGATACCTTTAAGATGTTACTGAACATGACTAAACCTTTAAGATGTTACAGAACATGACTAAGATGTTACAGAACATGACTAAGATGTTACTGAACATGACTAAACTTTTAAGATGTTACAGAACATGACTAAAACTTTAAAATGGTACAGAACATGACTAAACCTTTAAGATGTTACAGAAAATGACTAAGATGTTACAGAACATGACTAAACCTTTAAGATGTTACTGAACATGACTAAGCCTTTAAGATGTTACTGAACATGACTAAGATGTTACTGAACATGACTAAACCTTTAAGATGTTACAGAACATGACTAAGATTTTACTGAACATGACTAAACTTTTAAGATGTTACAGAACATGACTAAAACTTTAAAATGGTACAGAACATGACTAAACCTTTAAGATGTTACTGAACATGACTAAGCCTTTAAGATGTTACTGAACATGACTAAGATGTTACTGAACATGACTAAACCTTTAAGATGTTACAAAACATGACTAAGATGTTACAGAACATGACTAAACCTTTAAGATGTTACAGAACATGACTAAGCCTTTAAGATGTTACTGAACATGACTAAGATGTTACTGAACAGAACTAAACCTTTAAGATGTTACTGAACATGACTAAGCCTTTAAGATGTTACAGAACATCACTAAGATGTTACTGAACATGACTAAACCTTTAAGATGTTACTGAACATGACTAAGATGTTACTGAACATGACTAAAACTTTAAGATGTTACAGAACATGACTAAGATGTTACTGAACATGACTAAACATTTAAGATGTTACTGAACATGACTAAACCTGTAAGATGTTACTGAGCATGACTAAGATGTTACTGAACATGACTAAGATGTTACTGAACATGACTAAGATGTTACTGAACATGACTAAGATGTTACAGAACATGACTAACATGTTACAGAACATGACTAAGATGTTACAGAATATGACAAAGATATTACAGAACATGACTAAGCCTTTAAGATGTTACAGAACATCACTAAGATGTTACTGAACATGACTAAACCTTTAAGATGTTACAGAACATGACT
Organism: Oncorhynchus keta; assembly: GCF_023373465.1. Lineage (NCBI taxonomy): Eukaryota > Metazoa > Chordata > Actinopteri > Salmoniformes > Salmonidae > Oncorhynchus > Oncorhynchus keta. The sequence continues at coordinate 1,996,854 of NC_068450.1, read as the reverse complement.
AAGATTTTACTGAACATGACTAAACTTTTAAGATGTTACAGAACATGACTAAAACTTTAAAATGGTACAGAACATGACTAAACCTTTAAGATGTTATTGAACATGACTAAACCTTTAAGATTTTACAAAACATGACTAAGATGTTACAGAACATGACTAAACCTTTAAGATGTTACAGAACATGACTAAGATGTTACTGAACAGAACTAAACCTTTAAGATGTTACTGAACATGACTAAGATGTTACTGAACAGAACTAAACCTTTAAGATGTTACTGAACATGACTAAGCCTTTAAGATGTTACAGAACATCACTAAGATGTTACAGAACATGACTAAACCTTTAAGATGTTACTGAACATGACCAAACCTTTAAGATGTTACAGAACATGACTAAACCTTTAAGATGTTACAGAAAATGACTAAGATGTTACAGAACATGACTAAACCTTTAAGATGTTACTGAAAATGACTAAGCCTTTAAGATGTTACAGAACATCACTAAGATGTTACTGAACATGACTAAACCTTTAAGATGTTACTGAACATGACTAAGATGTTACTGAACATGACTAAACCTTTAAGATGTTACTGAACATGACTAAGCCTTTAAGATGTTACAGAACATCACTAAGATGTTACTGAACATGACTAAACCTTTAAGATGTTACAGGACATGACTAAGATGTTACTGAACATGACTAAACCTTTAAGATGTTACAGAACATGACTAAGATGTTACAGAACATGATGATACCTTTAAGATGTTACTGAACATGACTAAACCTTTAAGATGTTACAGAACATGACTAAGATGTTACAGAACATGACTAAGATGTTACTGAACATGACTAAACTTTTAAGATGTTACAGAACATGACTAAAACTTTAAAATGGTACAGAACATGACTAAACCTTTAAGATGTTACAGAAAATGACTAAGATGTTACAGAACATGACTAAACCTTTAAGATGTTACTGAACATGACTAAGCCTTTAAGATGTTACTGAACATGACTAAGATGTTACTGAACATGACTAAACCTTTAAGATGTTACAGAACATGACTAAGATTTTACTGAACATGACTAAACTTTTAAGATGTTACAGAACATGACTAAAACTTTAAAATGGTACAGAACATGACTAAACCTTTAAGATGTTACTGAACATGACTAAGCCTTTAAGATGTTACTGAACATGACTAAGATGTTACTGAACATGACCTTTAAGATGTTACAAAACATGACTAAGATGTTACAGAACATGACTAAACCTTTAAGATGTTACAGAACATGACTAAGATGTTACTGAACAGAACTAAACCTTTAAGATGTTACTGAACATGACTAAGATGTTACTGAACAGAACTAAACCTTTAAGATGTTACTGAACATGACTAAGCCTTTAAGATGTTACAGAACATCACTAAGATGTTACTGAACATGACTAAACCTTTAAGATGTTACTGAACATGACTAAGATGTTACTGAACATGACTAAAACTTTAAGATGTTACAGAACATGACTAAGATGTTACTGAACATGACTAAACATTTAAGATGTTACTGAACATGACTAAACCTGTAAGATGTTACTGAGCATGACTAAGATGTTACTGAACATGACTAAGATGTTACTGAACATGACTAAGATGTTACTGAACATGACTAAGATGTTACAGAACATGACTAACATGTTACAGAACATGACTAAGATGTTACAGAATATGACAAAGATATTACAGAACATGACTAAGCCTTTAAGATGTTACAGAACATCACTAAGATGTTACTGAACATGACTAAACCTTTAAGATGTTACAGAACATGACTAAGATTTTACTGAACATGACTAAACTTTTAAGATGTTACTGAACATGACTAAAGATGTTACAGAACATGACTAAGATTTTACTGAACATGACTAAACTTTTAAGATGTTACAGAACATGACTAAAACTTTAAAATGGTACAGAACATGACTAAACCTTTAAGATGTTATTGAACATGACTAAACCTTTAAGATTTTACAAAACATGACTAAGATGTTACAGAACATGACTAAACCTTTAAGATGTTACAGAACATGACTAAGATGTTACTGAACAGAACTAAACCTTTAAGATGTTACTGAACATGACTAAGATGTTACTGAACAGAACTAAACCTTTAAGATGTTACTGAACATGACTAAGCCTTTAAGATGTTACAGAACATCACTAAGATGTTACAGAACATGACTAAACCTTTAAGATGTTACTGAACATGACCAAACCTTTAAGATGTTACAGAACATGACTAAACCTTTAAGATGTTACAGAAAATGACTAAGATGTTACAGAACATGACTAAACCTTTAAGATGTTACTGAAAATGACTAAGCCTTTAAGATGTTACAGAACATCACTAAGATGTTACTGAACATGACTAAACCTTTAAGATGTTACTGAACATGACTAAGATGTTACTGAACATGACTAAACCTTTAAGATGTTACTGAACATGACTAAGCCTTTAAGATGTTACAGAACATCACTAAGATGTTACTGAACATGACTAAACCTTTAAGATGTTACAGGACATGACTAAGATGTTACTGAACATGACTAAACCTTTAAGATGTTACAGAACATGACTAAGATGTTACAGAACATGATGATACCTTTAAGATGTTACTGAACATGACTAAACCTTTAAGATGTTACAGAACATGACTAAGATGTTACAGAACATGACTAAGATGTTACTGAACATGACTAAACTTTTAAGATGTTACAGAACATGACTAAAACTTTAAAATGGTACAGAACATGACTAAACCTTTAAGATGTTACAGAAAATGACTAAGATGTTACAGAACATGACTAAACCTTTAAGATGTTACTGAACATGACTAAGCCTTTAAGATGTTACTGAACATGACTAAGATGTTACTGAACATGACTAAACCTTTAAGATGTTACAGAACATGACTAAGATTTTACTGAACATGACTAAACTTTTAAGATGTTACAGAACATGACTAAAACTTTAAAATGGTACAGAACATGACTAAACCTTTAAGATGTTACTGAACATGACTAAGCCTTTAAGATGTTACTGAACATGACTAAGATGTTACTGAACATGACTAAACCTTTAAGATGTTACAAAACATGACTAAGATGTTACAGAACATGACTAAACCTTTAAGATGTTACAGAACATGACTAAGCCTTTAAGATGTTACTGAACATGACTAAGATGTTACTGAACAGAACTAAACCTTTAAGATGTTACTGAACATGACTAAGCCTTTAAGATGTTACAGAACATCACTAAGATGTTACTGAACATGACTAAACCTTTAAGATGTAACTGAACATGACTAAGATGTTACTGAACATGACTAAAACTTTAAGATGTTATAGAACATGACTAAACCTTTAAGATGTTACAGAACATGACTAAGATGTTACATAACATGACTAAACCTGTAAGATGTTACTGAGCATGACTAAGATGTTACTGAACATGACTAAGATGTTAAACATTTAAGATGTTACTGAACATGACTAAGATGTTACAGAACATGACTAACATGTTAGAGATGTTACAGAACATGACTAAGCCTTTAAGATGTTACAGAACATCACTAAGATGTTACTGAACATGACTAAACCTTTAAGATGTTACAGAACATGACTAAGATTTTACTGAACATGACTAAACTTTTAAGATGTTACAGAACATGACTAAAACTTTAAAATGGTACAGAACATGACTAAACCTTTAAGATGTTATTGAACATGACTAAACCAGATTTTACAAAACATGACTAAGATGTTACAGAACATGACTAAACCTTTAAGATGTTACAGAACATGACTAAGATGTTACTGAACATGAACTAAACCTTTAAGATGTTACTGAACATGACTAAGATGTTACTGAACAGAACTAAACCTTTAAGATGTTACTGAACATGACTAACTTTAAGATGTTACAGAACATCACTAAGATGTTACAGAACATGACTAAACCTTTAAGATGTTACTGAACATGACCAAACCTTTAAGATGTTACAGAACATGACTAAACCTTTAAGATGTTACAGAAAATGACTAAGATGTTACAGAACATGACTAAACCTTTAAGATGTTACTGAAAATGACTAACCTTTAAGATGTTACAGAAAATGACTAAGATGTTACAGAACATGACTAAACCTTTAAGATGTTACTGAACATGACTAAGATGTTACTGAACATGACTAAACCTTTAAGATGTTACTGAACATGACTAAGCCTTTAAGATGTTACAGAACATCACTAAGATGTTACTGAACATGACTAAACCTTTAAGATGTTACAGGACATGACTAAGATGTTACTGAACATGACTAAACCTTTAAGATGTTACAGAACATGACTAAGATGTTACAGAACATGATGATACCTTTAAGATGTTACTGAACATGACTAAACCTTTAAGATGTTACAGAACATGACTAAGATGTTACAGAACATGACTAAGATGTTACTGAACATGACTAAACTTTTAAGATGTTACAGAACATGACTAAAACTTTAAAATGGTACAGAACATGACTAAACCTTTAAGATGTTACAGAAAATGACTAAGATGTTACAGAACATGACTAAACCTTTAAGATGTTACTGAACATGACTAAGCCTTTAAGATGTTACTGAACATGACTAAGATGTTACTGAACATGACTAAACCTTTAAGATGTTACAGAACATGACTAAGATTTTACTGAACATGACTAAACTTTTAAGATGTTACAGAACATGACTAAAACTTTAAAATGGTACAGAACATGACTAAACCTTTAAGATGTTACTGAACATGACTAAGCCTTTAAGATGTTACTGGACATGACTAAGATGTTACTGAACATGACTAAACCTTTAAGATGTTACAAAACATGACTAAGATGTTACAGAACATGACTAAACCTTTAAGATGTTACAGAACATGACTAAGATGTTACTGAACAGAACTAAACCTTTAAGATGTTACTGAACATGACTAAGATGTTACTGAACAGAACTAAACCTTTAAGATGTTACTGAACATGACTAAGCCTTTAAGATGTTACAGAACATCACTAAGATGTTACAGAACATGACTAAACCTTTAAGATGTTACTGAACATGACCAAACTTTAAGATGTTACAGAACATGACTAAACCTTTAAGATGTTACAGAAAATGACTAAGATGTTACAGAACATGACTAAACCTTTAAGATGTTACTGAAAATGACTAAGCCTTTAAGATGTTACAGAACATCACTAAGATGTTACTGAACATGACTAAACCTTTAAGATGTTACTGAACATGACTAAGATGTTACTGAACATGACTAAACCTTTAAGATGTTACTGAACATGACTAAGCCTTTAAGATGTTACAGAACATCACTAAGATGTTACTGAACATGACTAAACCTTTAAGATGTTACAGGACATGACTAAGATGTTACTGAACATGACTAAACCTTTAAGATGTTACAGAACATGACTAAGATGTTACAGAACATGATGAACCTTTAAGATGTTACTGAACATGACTAAACCTTTAAGATGTTACAGAACATGACTAAGATGTTTACTAAGATGTTACTGAACATGACTAAACTTTTAAGATGTTACAGAACATGACTAAAACTTTAAAATGGTACAGAACATGACTAAACCTTTAAGATGTTACAGAAAATGACTAAGATGTTACAGAACATGACTAAACCTTTAAGATGTTACTGAACATGACTAAGCCTTTAAGATGTTACTGAACATGACTAAGATGTTACTGAACATGACTAAACCTTTAAGATGTTACAAAACATGACTAAGATGTTACAGAACATGACTAAACCTTTAAGATGTTACAGAACATGACTAAGATGTTACTGAACAGAACTAAACCTTTAAGATGTTACTGAACATGACTAAGATGTTACTGAACAGAACTAAACCTTTAAGATGTTACTGAACATGACTAAGCCTTTAAGATGTTACAGAACATCACTAAGATGTTACTGAACATGACTAAACCTTTAAGATGTTACTGAACATGACTAAGATGTTACTGAACATGACTAAAACTTTAAGATGTTACAGAACATGACTAAGATGTTACTGAACATGACTAAACATTTAAGATGTTACTGAACATGACTAAACCTGTAAGATGTTACTGAGCATGACTAAGATGTTACTGAACATGACTAAGATGTTACTGAACATGACTAAGATGTTACTGAACATGACTAAGATGTTACAGAACATGACTAACATGTTACAGAACATGACTAAGATGTTACAGAATATGACAAAGATATTACAGAACATGACTAAGCCTTTAAGATGTTACAGAACATCACTAAGATGTTACTGAACATGACTAAACCTTTAAGATGTTACAGAACATGACTAAGATTTTACTGAACATGACTAAACTTTTAAGATGTTACAGAACATGACTAAAACTTTAAAATGGTACAGAACATGACTAAACCTTTAAGATGTTATTGAACATGACTAAACCTTTAAGATTTTACAAAACATGACTAAGATGTTACAGAACATGACTAAACCTTTAAGATGTTACAGAACATGACTAAGATGTTACTGAACAGAACTAAACCTTTAAGATGTTACTGAACATGACTAAGATGTTACTGAACAGAACTAAACCTTTAAGATGTTACTGAACATGACTAAGCCTTTAAGATGTTACAGAACATCACTAAGATGTTACAGAACATGACTAAACCTTTAAGATGTTACTGAACATGACCAAACCTTTAAGATGTTACAGAACATGACTAAACCTTTAAGATGTTACAGAAAATGACTAAGATGTTACAGAACATGACTAAACCTTTAAGATGTTACTGAAAATGACTAAGCCTTTAAGATGTTACAGAACATCACTAAGATGTTACTGAACATGACTAAACCTTTAAGATGTTACTGAACATGACTAAGATGTTACTGAACATGACTAAACCTTTAAGATGTTACTGAACATGACTAAGCCTTTAAGATGTTACAGAACATCACTAAGATGTTACTGAACATGACTAAACCTTTAAGATGTTACAGGACATGACTAAGATGTTACTGAACATGACTAAACCTTTAAGATGTTACAGAACATGACTAAGATGTTACAGAACATGATGATACCTTTAAGATGTTACTGAACATGACTAAACCTTTAAGATGTTACAGAACATGACTAAGATGTTACAGAACATGACTAAGATGTTACTGAACATGACTAAACTTTTAAGATGTTACAGAACATGACTAAAACTTTAAAATGGTACAGAACATGACTAAACCTTTAAGATGTTACAGAAAATGACTAAGATGTTACAGAACATGACTAAACCTTTAAGATGTTACTGAACATGACTAAGCCTTTAAGATGTTACTGAACATGACTAAGATGTTACTGAACATGACTAAACCTTTAAGATGTTACAGAACATGACTAAGATTTTACTGAACATGACTAAACTTTTAAGATGTTACAGAACATGACTAAAACTTTAAAATGGTACAGAACATGACTAAACCTTTAAGATGTTACTGAACATGACTAAGCCTTTAAGATGTTACTGGACATGACTAAGATGTTACTGAACATGACTAAACCTTTAAGATGTTACAAAACATGACTAAGATGTTACAGAACATGACTAAACCTTTAAGATGTTACAGAACATGACTAAGATGTTACTGAACAGAACTAAACCTTTAAGATGTTACTGAACATGACTAAGATGTTACTGAACAGAACTAAACCTTTAAGATGTTACTGAACATGACTAAGCCTTTAAGATGTTACAGAACATCACTAAGATGTTGAACATGACTAAACCTTTAAGATGTTACTGAACATGACCAAACCTTTAAGATGTTACAGAACATGACTAAACCTTTAAGATGTTACAGAAAATGACTAAGATGTTGAACATGACTAAACCTTTAAGATGTTACTGAAAATGACTAAGCCTTTAAGATGTTACAGAACATCACTAAGATGTTACTGAACATGACTAAACCTTTAAGATGTTACTGAACATGACTAAGATGTTACTGAACATGACTAAACCTTTAAGATGTTACTGAACATGACTAAGCCTTTAAGATGTTACAGAACATCACTAAGATGTTACTGAACATGACTAAACCTTTAAGATGTTACAGGACATGACTAAGATGTTACTGAACATGACTAAACCTTTAAGATGTTACAGAACATGACTAAGATGTTACTGAACATGATGATACCTTTAAGATGTTACTGAACATGACTAAACCTTTAAGATGTTACAGAACATGACTAAGATGTTACAGAACATGACTAAGATGTTACTGAACATGACTAAACTTTAAGATGTTACAGAACATGACTAAAACTTTAAAATGTTACAGAACATGACTAAACCTTTAAGATGTTACAGAAATGACTAAGATGTTACAGAACATGACTAAACCTTTAAGATGTTACTGAACATGACTAAGCCTTTAAGATGTTACTGAACATGACTAAGATGTTACTGAACATGACTAAACCTTTAAGATGTTACAGAACATGACTAAGATTTTACTGAACATGACTAAACTTTTAAGATGTTACAGAACATGACTAAAACTTTAAAATGGTACAGAACATGACTAAACCTTTAAGATGTTACTGAACATGACTAAGCCTTTAAGATGTTACTGAACATGACTAAGATGTTACTGAACATGACTAAACCTTTAAGATGTTACAAAACATGACTAAGATGTTACAGAACATGACTAAACCTTTAAGATGTTACAGAACATGACTAAGATGTTACTGAACAGAACTAAACCTTTAAGATGTTAGAACATGACTAAGATGTTACTGAACATGACTAAACCTTTAAGATGTTACTGAACATGACTAAGCCTTTAAGATGTTACAGAACATCACTAAGATGTTACTGAACATGACTAAACCTTTAAGATGTTACTGAACATGACTAAGATGTTACTGAACAGAACTAAACCTTTAAGATGTTACTGAACATGACTAAGCCTTTAAGATGTTACAGAACATCACTAAGATGTTACTGAACATGACTAAACCTTTAAGATGTTACTGAACATGACTAAGATGTTACTGAACATGACTAAAACTTTAAGATGTTACAGAACATGACTAAGATGTTACTGAACATGACTAAACATTTAAGATGTTACTGAACATGACTAAACCTAAGATGTTACTGAACATGACTAAGATGTTACTGAACAGAACTAAACTTTAAGATGTTACTGAACATGACTAAGCCTTTAAGATGTTACAGAACATCACTAAGATGTTACTGAACATGACTAAACCTTTAAGATGTTACTGAACATGACTAAGATGTTACTGAACATGACTAAAACTTTAAGATGTTACAGAACATGACTAAGATGTTACTGAACATGACTAAACATTTAAGATGTTACTGAACATGACTAAACCTGTAAGATGTTACTGAGCATGACTAAGATGTTACTGAACATGACTAAGATGTTACTGAACAGGACTAAGATGTTACAGAACATGACTAACATGTTACAGAACATGACTAAGATGTTACAGAATATGACAAAGATATTACAGAACATGACTAAGCCTTTAAGATGTTACAGAACATCACTAAGATGTTACTGAACATGACTAAACCTTTAAGATGTTACAGAACATGACTAAGATTTTACTGAACATGACTAAACTTTTAAGATGTTACAGAACATGACTAAAACTTTAAAATGGTACAGAACATGACTAAACCTTTAAGATGTTATTGAACATGACTAAACCTTTAAGATTTTACAAAACATGACTAAGATGTTACAGAACATGACTAAACCTTTAAGATGTTACAGAACATGACTAAGATGTTACTGAACAGAACTAAACCTTTAAGATGTTACTGAACATGACTAAGATGTTACTGAACAGAACTAAACCTTTAAGATGTTACTGAACATGACTAAGCCTTTAAGATGTTACAGAACATCACTAAGATGTTACAGAACATGACTAAACCTTTAAGATGTTACTGAACATGACAAACCTTTAAGATGTTACAGAACATGACTAAACCTTTAAGATGTTACAGAAAATGACTAAGATGTTACAGAACATGACTAAACCTTTAAGATGTTACTGAAAATGACTAAGCCTTTAAGATGTTACAGAACATCACTAAGATGTTACTGAACATGACTAAAACTTTAAGATGTTACTGAACATGACTAAGATGTTACTGAACATGACTAAACTTTAAGATGTTACTGAACATGACTAAGCCTTTAAGATGTTACAGAACATCACTAAGATGTTACTGAACATGACTAAACCTTTAAGATGTTACAGGACATGACTAAGATGTTACTGAACATGACTAAACCTTTAAGATGTTACAGAACATGACTAAGATGTTACAGAACATGATGATACCTTTAAGATGTTACTGAACATGACTAAACCTTTAAGATGTTACAGAACATGACTAAGATGTTACAGAACATGACTAAGATGTTACTGAACATGACTAAACTTTTTAAGATGTTACAGAACATGACTAAAACTTTAAAATGGTACAGAACATGACTAAACCTTTAAGATGTTACAGAAAATGACTAAGATGTTACAGAACATGACTAAACCTTTAAGATGTTACAGAACATGACTAACTTTAAGATGTTACTGAACATGACTAAGAACTGAACATGACTAAACCTTTAAGATGTTACAGAACATGACTAAGATTTTACTGAACATGACTAAACTTTTAAGATGTTACAGAACATGACTAAAACTTTAAAATGGTACAGAACATGACTAAACCTTTAAGATGTTACTGAACATAAACCTTTAAGATGTTATGACATGACTAAGATGTTACTGAACATGACTAAACCTTTAAGATGTTACAAAACATGACTAAGATGTTACAGAACATGACTAAACCTTTAAGATGTTACAGAACATGACTAAGATGTTACTGAACAGAACTAAACCTTTAAGATGTTACTGAACATGACTAAGATGTTACTGAACAGAACTAAACCTTTAAGATGTTACTGAACATGACTAAGCCTTTAAGATGTTACAGAACATCACTAAGATGTTACTGAACATGACTAAACCTTTAAGATGTTACTGAACATGACTAAGATGTTACTGAACAGAACTAAACCTTTAAGATGTTACTGAACATGACTAACTTTAAGATGTTACAGAACATCACTAAGATGTTACTGAACATGACTAAACCTTTACGATGTTACTGAACATGACTAAGATGTTACTGAACATGACTAAAACTTTAAGATGTTACAGAACATGACTAAGATGTTACTGAACATGACTAAACATTTAAGATGTTACTGAACATGACTAAACCTGTAAGATGTTACTGAGCATGACTAAGATGTTACTGAACATGACTAAGATGTTACTGAACATGACTAAGATGTTACTGAACATGACTAAGATGTTACAGAACATGACTAACATGTTACAGAACATGACTAAGATGTTACAGAATATGACAAAGATATTACAGAACATGACTAAGCCTTTAAGATGTTACAGAACATCACTAAGATGTTACTGAACATCACTAAACCTTTAAGATGTTACAGAACATGACTAAGATTTTACTGAACATTAAACTTTTAAGATGTTACAGAACATGACTAAGATGTTACTGAACATCACTTTAAGATGTTACTGAACATGACTAAACTTTAAGATGTTACTAACATGACTAAACCTTAAGATGTTACTGAACATGACTACTTTAAGATGTTACTGAACATGACTAAGATGTTACTGAACATGACTAAACCTTTAAGATGTTACAGAAAATGACTAAGATGTTACAGAACATGACTAAACCTTTAAGATGTTACTGAACATGACTAAAGATGTTACTGAACATGACTAAGATGTTACTGAACATGACTAAACCTTTAAGATGTTACAAAACATGACTAAGATGTTACAGAACATGACTAAACCTTTAAGATGTTACAGAACATGACTAAGATGTTACTGAACAGAACTAAACCTTTAAGATGTTACTGAACATGACTAAGATGTTACTGAACAGAACTAAACCTTTAAGATGTTACTGAACATGACTAAGCCTTTAAGATGTTACAGAACATCACTAAGATGTTACTGAACATGACTAAACCTTTAAGATGTTACTGAACATGACTAAGATGTTACTGAACAGAACTAAACCTTTAAGATGTTACTGAACATGACTAAGCCTTTAAGATGTTACAGAACATCACTAAGATGTTACTGAACATGACTAAAGATGTTACTGAACATGACTAAGATGTTACTGAACATGACTAAAACTTTAAGATGTTACAGAACATGACTAAGATGTTACTGAACATGACTAAACATTTAAGATGTTACTGAACATGACTAAACCTGTAAGATGTTACTGAGCATGACTAAGATGTTACTGAACATGACTAAGATGTTACTGAACATGACTAAGATGTTACTGAACATGACTAAGATGTTACAGAACATGACTAACATGTTACAGAACATGACTAAGATGTTACAGAATATGACAAAGATATTACAGAACATGACTAAGCCTTTAAGATGTTACAGAACATCACTAAGATGTTACTGAACATGACTAAACCTTTAAGATGTTACAGAACATGACTAAGATTTTACTGAACATGACTAAACTTTTAAGATGTTACAGAACATGACTAAGATGTTACTGAACATCACTAAACCTTTAAGATGTTACTGAACATGACTAAACCTTTAAGATGTTACATAACATGACTAAACCTTGAAGATGTTACTGAACATGACTAAGCCTTTAAGATGTTACTGAACATGACTAAGGTGTTACTGAACATGACTAAACCTTTAAGATGTTACAGAAAATGACTAAGATGTTACAGAACATGACTAAACCTTTAAGATGTTACTGAACATGACTAAGCCTTTAAGATGTTACTGAACATGACTAAGATGTTACTGAACATGACTAAACTTTTAAGATGTTACAGAACATGACTAAACCTTTAAGATGTTACAGAACATGACTAAGATGTTACTGAACATGACTAAACTTTTAAGATGTTACAGAACATGACTAAGATGTTACTGAACAGAACTAAACCTTTAAGATGTTACTGAACATGACTAAGATGTTACTGAACAGAACTAAACCTTTAAGATGTTACTGAACATGACTAAGCCTTTAAGATGTTACAGAACATCACTAAGATGTTACTGAACATGACTAAACCTTTACGATGTTACTGAACATGACTAAGATGTTACTGAACATGACTAAAACTTTAAGATGTTACAGAACATGACTAAGATGTTACTGAACATGACTAAACATTTAAGATGTTACTGAACATGACTAAACCTGTAAGATGTTACTGAGCATGACTAAGATGTTACTAAACATGACTAAGATGTTACTGAACATGACTAAGATGTTACTGAACATGACTAAGATGTTACAGAACATGACTAACATGTTACAGAACATGACTAAGATGTTACAGAATATGACAAAGATATTACAGAACATGACTAAGCCTTTAAGATGTTACAGAACATCACTAAGATGTTACTGAACATGACTAAACCTTTAAGATGTTACAGAACATGACTAAGATTTTACTGAACATGACTAAACTTTTAAGATGTTACAGAACATGACTAAAACTTTAAAATGGTACAGAACATGACTAAACCTTTAAGATGTTATTGAACATGACTAAACCTTTAAGATGTTACAAAACATGACTAAGATGTTACAGAACATGACTAAACCTTTAAGATGTTACAGAAGATGACTAAGATGTTACTGAACAGAACTAAACCTTTAAGATGTTACTGAACATGACTAAGATGTTACTGAACATGACTAAACCTTTAAGATGTTACTGAACATGACTAAGATGTTACTGAACATGACTAAACATTTAAGATGTTACTGAACATGACTAAACCTGTAAGATGTTACTGAGCATGACTAAGATGTTACTGAACATGACTAAGATGTTACTGAACATGACTAAGATGTTACTGAACATGACTAAACCTTTAAGATGTTACAGAAAATGACTAAGATGTTACAGAACATGACTAAACCTTTAAGATGTTACTGAACATGACTAAGCCTTTAAGATGTTACAGAACATGACTAAGATGTTACTGAACATGACTAAACCTTTAAGATGTTACAGAACATGACTAAGATTTTACTGAACATGACTAAACTTTTAAGATGTTACAGAACATGACTAAAATTAAAATTACTGACTAAACATGTTACTGAACATGACTAAGCCTTTAAGATGTTACTGAACATGACTAAGATGTTACTGAACATGACTAAACTTTAAGATGTTACAAAACATGACTAAGATGTTACAGAACATGACTAAACCTTTAAGATGTTACAGAACTAAGATGTTACTGAACAGACTAAACCTTTAAGATGTTACTGAACATGACTAAGCCTTTAAGATGTTACAGAACATCACTAAGATGTTACTGAACATGACTAAACCTTTAAGATGTTACTGAACATGACTAAGATGTTACTGAACATGACCTTTTAAGATGTTACAGAACATGACTAAACTAAGATGTTACAGAACAACATGTTACTAAACCTTTAAGATGTTACAGAACATGACTAAGATGTTACTGAACAGAACTAAACCTTTAAGATGTTACTGAACATGACTAAGATGTTACTGAACAGAACTAAACCTTTAAGATGTTACTGAACATGACTAAGCCTTTAAGATGTTACAGAACATCACTAAGATGTTACTGAACATGACTAAACCTTTACGATGTTACTGAACATGACTAAGATGTTACTGAACATGACTAAAACTTTAAGATGTTACAGAACATGACTAAGATGTTACTGAACATGACTAAACATTTAAGATGTTACTGAACATGACTAAAGATGTTACTGAGCATGACTAAGATGTTACTGAACATGACTAAGATGTTACTGAACATGACTAAGATGTTACTGAACATGACTAAGATGTTACAGAACATGACTAACATGTTACAGAACATGACTAAGATGTTACAGAATATGACAAAGATATTACAGAACATGACTAAGCCTTTAAGATGTTACAGAACATCACTAAGATGTTACTGAACATGACTAAACCTTTAAGATGTTACAGAACATGACTAAGATTTTACTGAACATGACTAAACTTTTAAGATGTTACAGAACATGACTAAAACTTTAAAATGGTACAGAACATGACTAAACCTTTAAGATGTTATTGAACATGACTAAACCTTTAAGATGTTACAAAACATGACTAAGATGTTACAGAACATGACTAAACCTTTAAGATGTTACAGAAGATGACTAAGATGTTACTGAACAGAACTAAACCTTTAAGATGTTACTGAACATGACTAAGATGTTACTGAACATGACTAAACCTTTAAGATGTTACTGAACATGACTAAAGATGTTACTGAACATGACTAAACATTTAAGATGTTTGAACATGACTAAACCTGTAAGATGTTACTGAGCAACTAAGATGTTACTGAACATGACTAAGATGTTACTGAACATGACTAAGATGTTACTGAACATGACTAAAACTTTAAGATGTTACAGAACATGACTAAGATGTTACAGAACATGAACATGAACATGACTAAGATGTTACTGAACATGACTAAGATGTTACAGAACATGACTAAACCTTTAAGATGTTTACAGAACATGACTAAACTTTTAAGATGTTACAGAACATGACTAAAACTTTAAAATGGTACAGAACATGACTAAACCTTTAAGATGTTACTGAACATGACTAAGCCTTTAAGATGTTACTGAACATGACTAAGATGTTACTGAACATGACTAAACCTTTAAGATGTTACAAAACATGACTAAGATGTTACAGAACATGACTAAACCTTTAAGATGTTACAGAACATGACTAAGATGTTACTGAACAGAACTAAACCTTTAAGATGTTACTGAACATGACTAAAAGATGTTACAGAACAACTAAGATGTTACTGAACATGACTAAACCTTTAAGATGTTACTGAACATGACTAAGATGTTACTGAACATGACTAAAACTTTAAGATGTTACAGAACATGACTAAGATGTTACTGAACATGACTAAACATTTAAGATGTTACTGAACATGACTAAACCTGTAAGATGTTAGCATGACTAAGATGTTACTGAACATGACTAAGATGTTACTGAACATGACTAAGATGTTACTGAACATGACTAAGATGTTACAGAACATGACTAACATGTTACAGAACATGACTAAGATGTTACAGAATATGACAAAGATATTACAGAACATGACTAAGCCTTTAAGATGTTACAGAACATCACTAAGATGTTACTGAACATGACTAAACCTTTAAGATGTTACAGAACATGACTAAGATTTTACTGAACATGACTAAACTTTTAAGATGTTACAGAACATGACTAAAACTTTAAAATGGTACAGAACATGACTAAACCTTTAAGATGTTATTGAACATGACTAAACCTTTAAGATGTTACAAAACATGACTAAGATGTTACAGAACATGACTAAACCTTTAAGATGTTACAGAAGATGACTAAGATGTTACTGAACAGAACTAAACCTTTAAGATGTTACTGAACATGACTAAACCTTTAAGATGTTACTGAACATGACTAAGATGTTACTGAACATGACTAAACATTTAAGATGTTACTGAACATGACTAAACCTGTAAGATGTTACTGAGCATGACTAAGATGTTACTGAACATGACTAAGATGTTACTGAACATGACTAAGATGTTACTGAACATGACTAAACCTTTAAGATGTTACAGAACATGACTAAGATGTTACAGAACATGACTAAACCTTTAAGATGTTACTGAACATGACTAAGCCTTTAAGATGTTACTGAACATGACTAAGATGTTACTGAACATGACTAAACCTTTAAGATGTTACAGAACATGACTAAGATTTTACTGAACATGACTAAACTTTTAAGATGTTACAGAACATGACTAAAACTTTAAAATGGTACAGAACATGACTAAACCTTTAAGATGTTACTGAACATGACTAAGCCTTTAAGATGTTACTGAACATGACTAAGATGTTACTGAACATGACTAAACCTTTAAGATGTTACAAAACATGACTAAGATGTTACAGAACATGACTAAACCTTTAAGATGTTACAGAACATGACTAAGATGTTACTGAACAGAACTAAACCTTTAAGATGTTACTGAACATGACTAAGCCTTTAAGATGTTACAGAACATCACTAAGATGTTACTGAACATGACTAAACCTTTAAGATGTTACTGAACATGACTAAGATGTTACTACATGACTAAAACTTTAAGATGTTACAGAACACTAAGATGACATGACTAAACTTTAAGATGTTACAGAACATGACTAAGATGTTACTGAACATGACTAAGATGTTACTGAACATGACTAAGATGTTACAGAACATGACTAACATGTTACAGAACATGACTAAGATGTTACAGAATATGACAAAGATATTACAGAACATGACTAAGCCTTTAAGATGTTACAGAACATCACTAAGATGTTACTGAACATGACTAAACCTTTAAGATGTTACAGAACATGACTAAGATTTTACTGAACATGACTAAACTTTTAAGATGTTACAGAACATGACTAAAACTTTAAAATGGTACAGAACATGACTAAACCTTTAAGATGTTATTGAACATGACTAAACCTTTAAGATGTTACAAAACATGACTAAGATGTTACAGAACATGACTAAACCTTTAAGATGTTACAGAACATGACTAAGATGTTACTGAACAGAACTAAACCTTTAAGATGTTACTGAACATGACTAAGATGTTACTGAACAGAACTAAACCTTTAAGATGTTACTGAACATGACTAAGCCTTTAAGATGTTACAGAACATCACTAAGATGTTACTGAACATGACTAAACCTTTAAGATGTTACTGAACATGACTAAGATGTTACTGAACATGACTAAAACTTTAAGATGTTACAGAACATGACTAAGATGTTACTGAACATGACTAAGATGTTACTGAACATGACTAAGATGTTACAGAACATGACTAACATGTTACAGAACATGACTAAGATGTTACAGAATATGACAAAGATATTACAGAACATGACTAAGCCTTTAAGATGTTACAGAACATCACTAAGATGTTACTGAACATGACTAAACCTTTAAGATGTTACAGAACATGACTAAGATTTTACTGAACATGACTAAACTTTTAAGATGTTACAGAACATGACTAAAACTTTAAAATGGTACAGAACATGACTAAACCTTTAAGATGTTATTGAACATGACTAAACCTTTAAGATGTTACAAAACATGACTAAGATGTTACAGAACATGACTAAACCTTTAAGATGTTACAGAACATGACTAAGATGTTACTGAACAGAACTAAACCTTTAAGATGTTACTGAACATGACTAAGATGTTACTGAACATGAACTAAACCTTTAAGATGTTACTGAACATGACTAAGCCTTTAAGATGTTACAGAACATCACTAAGATGTTACTGAACATGACTAAACCTTTAAGATGTTTGAACATGATGTTACTGAACATGACTAAAACTTTAAGATGTTACAGAACATGACTAAGATGTTACTGAACATGACTAAGATGTTACTGAACATGACTAAGATGTTACAGAACATGACTAACATGTTACAGAACATGACTAAGATGTTACAGAATATGACAAAGATATTACAGAACATGACTAAGCCTTTAAGATGTTACAGAACATCACTAAGATGTTACTGAACATGACTAAACCTTTAAGATGTTACAGAACATGACTAAGATTTTACTGAACATGACTAAACTTTTAAGATGTTACAGAACATGACTAAAACTTTAAATGGTACAGAACATGACTAAACCTTTAAGATGTTGTGAACATGACTAAACCTTTAAGATGTTACAAAACATGACTAAGATGTTACAGAACATGACTAAACCTTTAAGATGTTACAGAAGAACATGACTAAGAACTAAACCTTTAAGATGTTACAGAACATGACTAAGATGTTACTGAACATGACTAAACCTTTAAGATGTTACTGAACATGACTAAGATGTTACTGAACATGACTAAACATTTAAGATGTTACAGAACATGACTAAACCTGTTACATAAGATGACTAAACCTTTAAGATGTTACTGAACATGACTAAGATGTTACAGAACATGACTAAAACTTTAAGATGTTATAGAACATGACTAAACCTTTAAGATGTTACAGAACATGACTAAGATGTTACATAACATGACTAAACCTTTAAGATGTTACTGAGCATGACTAAGATGTTACAGAATATGACAAAGATATTACAGAACATGACTAAACCTTTAAGATGTTACCGAACATGACTAAACCTTTAAGATGTTACAGAACATGACTAAACCTTTAAGCTGTTACTGAACATAACAAACATGTTAAAGAACATGAATAAACCTTTAAGATGTTACTGAAGATGATTAAGACGTTACTGAACATGACTAAACTTTTAAGATGTTACAGAACATGAC
Organism: Oncorhynchus keta; assembly: GCF_023373465.1. Lineage (NCBI taxonomy): Eukaryota > Metazoa > Chordata > Actinopteri > Salmoniformes > Salmonidae > Oncorhynchus > Oncorhynchus keta. Next base: position 1,977,115 of record NC_068450.1, on the reverse strand, counting down.
TAAACCTTTAAGATGTTACAGAACATGACTAAGATGTTACTGAACAGAACTAAACGTTTAAGATGTTACTAAACATGACTAAACCTTTAAGATGTTACAGAACATGACTAAGATGTTACTGAACATGACTAAACCATTAAGATGTTACAGAACATGACTAAGATGTTACAGAACATGACTAACATGATACTGAACATGACTAAACCTTTCAGATGTTACAGAACATGGCTAAACCTTTAAGATGTTACAGAACATGACTGAGATGTTACAGAACATGACTAAACCTTTAAGATGTTAATGAACATGACTAAGATGTTACAGAACATGACTAAACCTTTATGATGTTACAGAACATGACTAAGATGTTACATAACATGACTAAACCTTTAAGATGTTTCCGAACATGACTAAACCTTTAAGATGTTACAGAACATGACTAAACCTTTAAGATGTTAATGAACATGACTAAGATGTTACAGAACATGACTAAACCTTTATGATGTTACAGAACATGACTAAGATGTTACATAACATGACTAAACCTTTTATATATTACTGAACATGACTAAACCTTTTAGATGTTACAGAACATGACTAAGATGTTACAGAACATGACTAAACCGTTAAGATGTTACAGAACATGACTAAGATGTTAATGAACATGACTGAGATGTTAATGAACATGACTAAACCTTTAAGCTGTTACTGAACATGACTATTTCTTTAAGATGTTACTGAGCATGACTAGGATGTTACTGAACATGACTAAGATTTTACTGAACATGACTAAACCTTTAAGATGTTACAGAACATGACTAAGATGTTACAGAACATGACTAAACCTTTCAGATGTTGCTGAACATGACTAAACCTTTAATATATTGCTGAACATGACTAAACCTTTAAGATGTTTTAGAACATGACTAAACCTATAAGAGTTACAGAACATGACTAAGATGTTACTGAACATGACTAAACCTTTCAGATGTTACTGAACATGACTAAACCTTTCAGATGTTACTAAACATGACTAAACTTTTAAGATGTTACAGAACATGACTAAACCTTTCAGATGTTACAGAACATGACTAAACCTTTAAGATGTTACAGAACATGACTAAACCTTTAAGATGTTACAGAACATGACTAAGATGTTACTGAACATGACTAAACCTTAAAGATGTTACAGAACATGACTAAACCTTTAAGATGTTACAGAACATGACTAAGATGTGACAGAACATGACTAAAACATTAAGATGTTACAGAACATGACTAAGATGTTACAGAACATGACTAAACCTTTAAGATGTTACTGAACATGACTAAGATGTTACTGAACATGACTAAACCTTTAAGATGTTACTGAACATGACTAAGATGTTACTGAACATGACTAAACCTTTAAGATGTTACAGAACATGACTAAGATGTTACAGAACATGACTAAACCTTTAAGATGTTACAGAACATGACTAAACCTTTAAGATGTTACAGAACATGACTAAGATGTTACAGAACATGACTAAACCTTTAAGATGTTACAGAACATGACTAAACCTTTAAGGTGTTACAGAACATGACTAAACCTTTAAGATGTTACATAACATGACTAAGATGTTACAGAACATGACTAAACCTTTAAGATGTTACAGAACATGACTAAACCTTTAAGATGTTACAGAACATGACTAAGATGTTACAGAACATGACTAAACCTTTAAGATGTTACATAACATGACTAAGATGTTACAGAACATGACTAAACCTTTAAGATGTTACAGAACATGACTAAACCTTTAAGATGTTACAGAAAATGACTAAGATGTTACAGAACATGACTAAACCTTTAAGATGTTACATAACATGACTAAGATGTTACTGAACATGACTAAACCTTTAAGATGTTACAGAACATGACTAAACCTTTAAGATGTTACAGAACCTGACTAAACCTTTAAGATGTTACAGAACATGACTAAACCTTTAAGATGTTACAGAACATCACTAAGAGGTTACTGAACATGACTAAGATGTTACTGAACAGAACTAAACCTTTAAGATGTTACTGAACATGACTAAGCATTTAAGATGTTACAGAACATCACTAAGAGGTTACTGAACATGACTAAACCTTTAAGATGTTACTGAACATGACTAAGATGTTACTGAACATGACTAAAACTTTAAGATGTTACAGAACATGACTAAGATGTTACTGAACATGACTAAACATTTAAGATGTTACTGAACATGACTAAGATGTTACAGAACATGACTAACATGTTACAGAACATGACTAAGATGGTACTGAACAGAACTAAACCTTTAAGATGTTACAGAACATGACTAAGATGTTACTGAACAGAACTAAACCTTTAAGATGTTACTGAACATGACTAAGCCTTTAAGATGTTACAGAACATCACTAAGATGTTACTGAACATGACTAAACCTTTAAGATGTTACTGAACATGACTAAGATGTTACTGAACATGACTAAAACTTTAAGATGTTACAGAACATGACTAAGATGTTACTGAACATGACTAAACATTTAAGATGTTACTGAACATGACTAAACCTGTAAGATGTTACTGAGCATGACTAAGATGTTACTGAACATGACTAAGATGTTACTGAACATGACTAAGATGTTACTGAACATGACTAAACCTTTAAGATGTTACTGAACATGACTAAGATGTTACAGAACATGACTAACATGTTACAGAACATGACTAAGATGTTACAGAATATGACAAAGATATTACAGAACATGACTAAACCTTTAAGATGTTACTGAACATGACTAAGCCTTTAAGATGTTACAGAACATCACTAAGATGTTACTGAACATGACTAAACCTTTAAGATGTAACTGAAGATGACTAAGATGTTACTGAACATGACTAAAACTTTAAGATGTTATAGAACATGACTAAGATGTTACATAACATGACTAAACCTTTAAGATGTTACTGAGCATGACTAAGATGTTACTGAACATGACTAAGATGTTACTGAACATGACTAAACCTTTAAGATGTTACTGAACATGACTAAGATGTTACAGAACATGACTAACATGTTACAGAACATGACTAAGATGTTACAGAATATGACAAAGATATTACAGAACATGACTAAACCTTTAAGATGTTACTGAACATGACTAAGATGTTACTGAACATGACTAAAACTTTAAGATGTTACAGAACATGACTAAGATGTTACAGAACATGACTAAGATGTTACAGAATAAGACTAAACCTTAAAGATGTTACAGAACATGACTAAGATGTTAATGAACAGAACTAAACGTTTAAGATGTTACTGAACATGACTAGGATGTTACTGAACATGACTAAATCATTAAGATGTTACAGAACATGACTAAGATGTTACTGAACATGACTAAACCATTAAGATGTTACAGAACATGACTAAGATGTTACTGAACATGACTAAAGTTTTAAGATGTTACAGAACATGACTAAACCTTTAAGATGTTACAGAACATGACTAAGATGTTACTGAACATGACTAAACCATTAAGATGTTACAGAACATGACTAAGATGTTACAGAACATGACTAACATGATACTGAACATGACTAAACCTTTCAGATGTTACAGAACATGGCTAAACCTTTAAGATGTTACAGAACATGACTGAGATGTTACAGAACATGACTAAACCTTTAAGATGTTAATGAACATGACTAAGATGTTACTTTATGATGAGAACATGACTAAAAGATGTTACAGAACATGACTAAGATGTTACATAACATGACTAAACCTTTAAGATGTTTCCGAACATGACTAAACCTTTAAGATGTTACAGAACATGACTAAACCTTTAAGATGTTAATGAACATGACTAAGATGTTACAGAACATGACTAAACCTTTATGATGTTACAGAACATGACTAAGATGTTACATAACATGACTAAACCTTTAAGATGTTACCGAACATGACTAAACTTTTTATATATTACTGAACATGACTAAACCTTTTAGATGTTACAGAACATGACTAAGATGTTACAGAACATGACTAAACCTTTCAGATGTTACAGAACATGACTAAGATGTTAATGAACATGACTGAGATGTTAATGAACATGACTAAACCTTTAAGCTGTTACTGAACATGACTATTTCTTTAAGATGTTACTGAGCATGACTAGGATGTTACTGAACATGACTAAGATTTTACTGAACATGACTAAACCTTTAAGATGTTACAGAACATGACTAAGATGTTACAGAACATGACTAAACCTTTCAGATGTTGCTGAACATGACTAAACCTTTAATATATTGCTGAACATGACTAAACCTTTAAGATGTTTTAGAACATGACTAAACCTATAAGAGTTACAGAACATGACTAAGATGTTACTGAACATGACTAAACCTTTCAGATGTTACTGAACATGACTAAACCTTTCAGATGTTACTAAACATGACTAAGATGTTACTGAACATGACTAAACCTTTAAGATGTTACTGAACATGACTAAGATGTTACAGAACATGACTAACATGTTACAGAACATGACTAAGATGTTACAGAATATGACAAAGATATTACAGAACATGACTAAACCTTTAAGATGTTACAGAACATGACTAAACCTTTAAGATGTTACAGAACATGACTAAACCTTTAAGCTGTTACTGAACATAATAAACATGTTAAAGAACATGAATAAACCTTTAAGATGTTACTGAAGATGACTAAGACGTTACTGAACATGACTAGACTTATAAGATGTTACAGAACATGACTAAACCTTAAAGATGTTACAGAACAGAACTAAACGTTTAAGATGTTACTGAACATGACTAAGATGTTACTGAACAGAACTAAACGTTTAAGATGTTACTGAACATGACTAAGATGTTACTGAACATGACTAAACCATTAAGATGTTACAGAACATGACTAAGATGTTACTGAACATGACTAAAGTTTTAAGATGTTACAGAACATGACTAAACCTTTAAGATGTTACAGAACATGACTAAGATGTTACTGAACATGACTAAACCATTAAGATGTTACAGAACATGACTAAGATGTTACAGAACATGACTAACATGATACTGAACATGACTAAACCTTTCAGATGTTACAGAACATGGCTAAACCTTTAAGATGTTACAGAACATGACTGAGATGTTACAGAACATGACTAAACCTTTAAGATGTTAATGAACATGACTAAGATGTTACAGAACATGACTAAACCTTTATGATGTTACAGAACATGACTAAGATGTTACATAACATGACTAAACCTTTAAGATGTTTCCGAACATGACTAAACCTTTAAGATGTTACAGAACATGACTAAACCTTTAAGATGTTAATGAACATGACTAAGATGTTACAGAACATGACTAAACCTTTATGATGTTACAGAACATGACTAAGATGTTACAGAACATGACTAAACCTTTCAGATGTTGCTGAACATGACTAAACCTTTAATATATTGCTGAACATGACTAAACCTTTAAGATGTTTTAGAACATGACTAAACCTATAAGAGTTACAGAACATGACTAAGATGTTACTGAACATGACTAAACCTTTCAGATGTTACTGAACATGACTAAACCTTTCAGATGTTACTAAACATGACTAAGATGTTACTGAACATGACTAAACCTTTAAGATGTTACTGAACATGACTAAGATGTTACAGAACATGACTAACATGTTACAGAACATGACTAAGATGTTACAGAATATGACAAAGATATTACAGAACATGACTAAACCTTTAAGATGTTACCGAACATGACTAAACCTTTAAGATGTTACAGAACATGACTAAACCTTTAAGCTGTTACTGAACATAATAAACATGTTAAAGAACATGAATAAACCTTTAAGATGTTACTGAAGATGACTAAGACGTTACTGAACATGACTAGACTTTTAAGATGTTACAGAACATGACTAAACCTTAAAGATGTTACAGAACAGAACTAAACGTTTAAGATGTTACTGAACATGACTAAGATGTTACTGAACAGAACTAAACGTTTAAGATGTTACTGAACATGACTAAGATGTTACTGAACATGACTAAACCATTAAGATGTTACAGAACATGACTAAGATGTTACTGAACATGACTAAAGTTTTAAGATGTTACAGAACATGACTAAACCTTTAAGATGTTACAGAACATGACTAAGATGTTACTGAACATGACTAAACCATTAAGATGTTACAGAACATGACTAAGATGTTACAGAACATGACTAACATGATACTGAACATGACTAAACCTTTCAGATGTTACAGAACATGGCTAAACCTTTAAGATGTTACAGAACATGACTGAGATGTTACAGAACATGACTAAACCTTTAAGATGTTAATGAACATGACTAAGATGTTACAGAACATGACTAAACCTTTATGATGTTACAGAACATGACTAAGATGTTACAGAACATCACTAAGATGTTACTGAACATGACTAAACCTTTAAGATGTAACTGAAGATGACTAAGATGTTACTGAACATGACTAAAACTTTAAGATGTTATAGAACATGACTAAGATGTTACATAACATGACTAAACCTTTAAGATGTTAATGAACATGACTAAGATGTTACAGAACATGACTAAACCTTTATGATGTTACAGAACATGACTAAGATGTTACATAACATGACTAAACCTTTAAGATGTTACAGAACATGACTAAACCTTTAAGATGTTAATGAACATGACTAAGATGTTACAGAACATGACTAAACCTTTATGATGTTACAGAACATGACTAAGATGTTACATAACATGACTAAACCTTTAAGATGTTACCGAACATGACTAAACTTTTTATATATTACTGAACATGACTAAACCTTTTAGATGTTACAGAACATGACTAAGATGTTACAGAACATGACTAAACCTTTCAGATGTTACAGAACATGACTAAAAGATGTTAATGAACATGACTGAGATGTTAATGAACATGACTAAACCTTTAAGCTGTTACAGAACATGACTATTTCTTTAAGATGTTACTGAGCATGACTAGGATGTTACAGAACATGACTAAGATTTTACTGAACATGACTAAACCTTTAAGATGTTACAGAACATGACTAAGATGTTACAGAACATGACTAAACCTTTCAGATGTTACTGAACATGACTAAACCTTTAATATATTGCTGAACATGACTAAACCTTTAAGATGTTTTAGAACATGACTAAACCTATAAGAGTTACAGAACATGACTAAGATGTTACTGAACATGACTAAACCTTTCAGATGTTACTGAACATGACTAAACCTTTCAGATGTTACTAAACATGACTAAGATGTTACTGAACATGACTAAACCTTTAAGATGTTACTGAACATGACTAAGATGTTACAGAACATGACTAACATGTTACAGAACATGACTAAGATGTTACAGAATATGACAAAGATATTACAGAACATGACTAAACCTTTAAGATGTTACCGAACATGACTAAACCTTTAAGATGTTACAGAACATGACTAAAACTGTTACTAAACATAATAAGATGTTAAAGAACATGAATAAACCTTTAAGATGTTACTGAAGATGACTAAGACGTTACTGAACATGACTAGACTTATAAGATGTTACAGAACATGACTAAACCTTAAAGATGTTACAGAACAGAACTAAACGTTTAAGATGTTACTGAACATGACTAAGATGTTACTGAACATGACTAAACGTTTAAGATGTTACTGAACATGACTAAGATGTTACTGAACATGACTAAACCATTAAGATGTTACAGAACATGACTAAGATGTTACTGAACATGACTAAAGTTTTAAGATGTTACAGAACATGACTAAACCTTTAAGATGTTACAGAACATGACTAAGATGTTACTGAACATGACTAAACCATTAAGATGTTACAGAACATGACTAAGATGTTACAGAACATGACTAACATGATACTGAACATGACTAAACCTTTCAGATGTTACAGAACATGGCTAAACCTTTAAGATGTTACAGAACATGACTGAGATGTTACAGAACATGACTAAACCTTTAAGATGTTAATGAACATGACTAAGATGTTACAGAACATGACTAAACCTTTATGATGTTACAGAACATGACTAAGATGTTACATAACATGACTAAACCTTTAAGATGTTTCCGAACATGACTAAACCTTTAAGATGTTACAGAACATGACTAAACCTTTAAGATGTTAATGAACATGACTAAGATGTTACAGAACATGACTAAACCTTTATGATGTTACAGAACATGACTAAGATGTTACAGAACATGACTAAACCTTTCAGATGTTGCTGAACATGACTAAACCTTTAATATATTACTGAACATGACTAAACCTTTAAGATGTTTTAGAACATGACTAAACCTTTAAGATGTTACAGAACATGACTAAGATGTTACTGAACATGACTAAACCTTTCAGATGTTACTGAACATGACTAAACCTTTCAGATGTTACTAAACATGACTAAGATGTTACTGAACATGACTAAACCTTTAAGATGTTACTGAACATGACTAAGATGTTACAGAACATGACTAACATGTTACAGAACATGACTAAGATGTTACAGAATATGACAAAGATATTACAGAACATGACTAAACCTTTAAGATGTTACAGAACATGACTAAACCTTTAAGATGTTACAGAACATGACTAAACCTTTAAGATGTTACTGAACATAATAAACATGTTAAAGAACATGAATAAACCTTTAAGATGTTACTGAAGATGACTAAGACGTTACTGAACATGACTAGACTTTTAAGATGTTACAGAACATGACTAAACCTTTAAGATGTTACAGAACAGAACTAAACGTTTAAGATGTTACTGAACATGACTAAGATGTTACTGAACAGAACTAAACGTTTAAGATGTTACTGAACATGACTAAGATGTTACTGAACATGACTAAACCATTAAGATGTTACAGAACATGACTAAGATGTTACTGAACATGACTAAAGTTTTAAGATGTTACAGAACATGACTAAACTTTAAGATGTTACAGAACATGACTAAGATGTTACTGAACATGACTAAACCATTAAGATGTTACAGAACATGACTAAGATGTTACAGAACATGACTAACATGATACTGAACATGACTAAACCTTTCAGATGTTACAGAACATGGCTAAACCTTTAAGATGTTACAGAACATGACTGAGATGTTACAGAACATGACTAAACCTTTAAGATGTTAATGAACATGACTAAGATGTTACAGAACATGACTAAACCTTTATGATGTTACAGAACATGACTAAGATGTTACATAACATGACTAAACCTTTAAGATGTTACAGAACATGACTAAACCTTTAAGATGTTAATGAACATGACTAAGATGTTACAGAACATGACTAAACCTTTATGATGTTACAGAACATGACTAAGATGTTACATAACATGACTAAACCTTTAAGATGTTACAGAACATGACTAAACTTTTTATATATTACTGAACATGACTAAACCTTTAGATGTTACAGAACATGACTAAGATGTTACAGAACATGACTAAACCTTTAAGATGTTACAGAACATGACTAAGATGTTAATGAACATGACTGAGATGTTAATGAACATGACTCAACCTTTAAGCTGTTACTGAACATGACTATTTCTTTAAGATGTTACTGAGCATGACTAGGATGTTACTGAACATGACTAAGATTTTACTGAACATGACTAAACCTTTAAGATGTTACAGAACATGACTAAGATGTTACAGAACATGACTAAACCTTTCAGATGTTGCTGAACATGACTAAACCTTTAATATGTTACTGAACATGACTAAACCTTTAAGATGTTTTAGAACATGACTAAACCTTTAAGATGTTACAGAACATGACTAAGATGTTACTGAACATGACTAAGATGTTACAGAACATGACTAAACCTTTCAGATGTTGCTGAACATGACTAAACCTTTAAGATGTTTCAAAACATGACTAAACCTATAAGATGTTTCAAAACATGACTAAACCTTTAAGATGTTTCAAAACATGACTAAACCTTTAAGATGTTACAGAACATGACTAAGATGTTACTGAACATGACTAAGATTTTACTGAACATGACTAAACCTTTATGATGTTACTGAACATGACTAAACCTTTAAGATGTTTCAAAACATGACTAAACCTTTAAGATGTTTCAAAACATGACTAAACCTTTAAGATGTTACTGAACATGACTTAACTTTTCAGATGTTGCTGAACATGACTAAGATTTTACTGAACATGACTAAACCTTTAAGATGTTACAGAACATGACTAAGATGTTACTGAACATGACTAAGATTTTACTGAACATGACTAAACCTTTATGATGTTACTGAACATGACTAAGATGTTACAGAACATGACTAAACCTTTCAGATGTTGCTGAACATGACTAAACCTTTAAGATGTTTCAAAACATGACTAAACCTATAAGAGTTACAGAACATGACTAAGATGTTACTGAACATGACTTAACTTTTCAGATGTTGCTGAGCATGACTAAACCTTTAAGATGTTACTGAACATGACTAAGATGTTACAGAACATGACTAAACCTTTAAGATGTTACAGAACATGACTAAGATGTTACTGAACATGACTAAGATTTTACTGAACATGACTAAACCTTTATGATGTTTTTGAACACGACTAAGATGTTACAGAACATGACTAAACCTTTCAGATGTTACAGAACATGATTAAACCTTTAAGATGTTACAGAACATGATTAAACCTTTAAGATGTTACTGAACATAATAAACATGTTAAAGAACATGAATAAACCTTTAAGATGTTACTGAAGATGACTAAGACGTTACTGAACATGACTAACTTTTAAGATGTTACAGAACATGACTAAACCTTAAAGATGTTACAGAACAGAACTAAACGTTTAAGATGTTACTGAACATGACTAAGATGTTACTGAACAGAACTAAACGTTTAAGATGTTACTGAACATGACTAAGATGTTACTGAACATGACTAAACCATTAAGATGTTACAGAACATGACTAAGATGTTACTGAACATGACTAAAGTTTTAAGATGTTACAGAACATGACTAAACCTTTAAGATGTTACAGAACATGACTAAGATGTTACTGAACATGACTAAACCTTTAAGATGTTACAGAACATGACTAAGATGTTACAGAACATGACTAACATGATACTGAACATGACTAAACCTTTCAGATGTTACAGAACATGACTAAACCTTTAAGATGTTACAGAACATGACTGAGATGTTACAGAACATGACTAAACCTTTAAGATGTTAATGAACATGACTAAGATGTTACAGAACATGACTAAACCTTTATGATGTTACAGAACATGACTAAACCTAAGATGTTACATAACATGACTAAACCTTTAAGATGTTACAGAACATGACTAAACCTTTAAGATGTTACAGAACATGACTAAACCTTTAAGATGTTAAGAACATGACTAAGATGTTACAGAACATGACTAAACCTTTAAGATGTTACAGAACATGACTAAGATGTTACTAACATGACTAAACCTTTAAGATGTTGTTAGATGTTACAGAACATGACTAAGATGTTACAGAACATGACTAAACCTTTAAGATGTTACAGAACATGACTAAGATGTTAATGAACATGTTACTAATGACTCAACCTTTAAGCTGTTACTGAACATGACTATTTCTTTAAGATGTTACTGAGCATGACATGTTACTAAACATGACTAAGATGTTACTGAACATGACTAAACCTTTAAGATGTTACAGAACATGACTAAACTTTAAGATGTTACAGAACATGACTAAACCTTTCAGATGTTACTGAACATGACTAAACCTTTAAGATGTTACTGAACATGACTAAACCTTTAAGATGTTTAGAACATGACTAAACCTTTAAGATGTTACAGAACATGACTAAGATGTTACTGAACATGACTAAACCTTTCAGATGTTACTGAACATGACTAAACCTTTCAGATGTTACTAAACATGACTAAACTTTTAAGATGTTACAGAACATGACTAAACCTTTCAGATGTTACAGAACATGACTAAACCTTTAAGATGTTACAGAACATGACTAAACCTTTGAGATGTTACAGAACATGACTAAGATGTTACTGAACATGACTAAACCTTAAAGATGTTACAGAACATGACTAAACCTTTAAGATGTTACAGAACATGACTAAGATGTTACAGAACATGACTAAAACATTAAGATGTTACAGAACATGACTAAGATGTTACAGAACATGACTAAACCTTTAAGATGTTACTGAACATGACTAAGATGTTACTGAACATGACTAAACCTTTAAGATGTTACAGAACATGACTAAGATGTTACAGAACATGACTAAACCTTTAAGATGTTACAGAACATGACTAAACCTTTAAGATGTTACAGAACATGACTAAGATGTTACAGAACATGACTAAACCTTTAAGGTGTTACAGAACATGACTAAACCTTTAAGATGTTACATAACATGACTAAGATGTTACAGAACATGACTAAACCTTTAAGATGTTACAGAACATGACTAAACCTTTAAGATGTTACAGAACATGACTAAGATGTTACAGAACATGACTAAACCTTTAAGATGTTACATAACATGACTAAGATGTTACAGAACATGACTAAACCTTTAAGATGTTACAGAACATGACTAAACCTTTAAGATGTTACAGAACATGACTAAGATGTTACAGAACATGACTAAACCTTTAAGATGTTACATAACATGACTAAGATGTTACTGAACATGACTAAACCTTTAAGATGTTACAGAACATGACTAAACCTTTAAGATGTTACAGAACATGACTAAACCTTTAAGATGTTACAGAACATGACTAAACCTTTAAGATGTTACAGAACATGACTAAACCTTTAAGATGTTACTGAACATGACTAAGATGTCACTGAACATGACTAAACCTTTAAGATGTTACAGAACATGACTAAACCTTTAAGATGTTACTGAACATGACTAAGATTTTACTGAACATGACTAAACCTTTAAGATGATACAGAACATGACTAAACCTTTAAGATGTTACTGAACATGACTAAACCTTTAAGATTTTACTGAACATGACTAAGATTTTACTGAACATGACTAAGATTTTACTGAACATGACTAAACCTTTAAGATGATACAGAACATGACTAAACCTTTAAGATTTTACTGAACATGACTAAGATTTTACTGAACATGACTAAGATTTTACTGAACATGACTAAACCTTTAAGATGATACAGAACATGACTAAACCTTTAAGATGTTACTGAACATGACTAAGATGTCACTGAACATGACTAAACCTTTAAGATGTTACAGAACATGACTAAACCTTTAAGATGTTACAGAACATGACTAAACCTTTAAGATTTTACTGAACATGACTAAGATTTTACTGAACATGACTAAACCTTTAAGATGTTACAGAACATGACTAAACCTTTAAGATGTTACAGAACATGACTAAACCTTTATGATGTTACTGAACATGACTAAACCTTTAAGATGTTACAGAACATGACTAAGATGTTACTGAACATGACTAAACCTTTAAGATGTTACTGAACATGACTAAACCTTTAAGATGTTACAGAACATGACTAAGATGTTACTGAACATGACTAAACCTTTAAGATGTTACATAACATGACTAAGATGTTACAGAACATGACTAAACCTTTAAGATGTTACAGAACATGACTAAACCTTTAAGATGTTACAGAACATGACTAAGATGTTACAGAACATGACTAAACCTTTAAGATGTTACATAACATGACTAAGATGTTACAGAACATGACTAAACCTTTAAGATGTTACAGAACATGACTAAACCTTTAAGATGTTACAGAACATGACTAAGATGTTACAGAACATGACTAAACCTTTAAGATGTTACATAACATGACTAAGATGTTACTGAACATGACTAAACCTTTAAGATGTTACAGAACATGACTAAACCTTTAAGATGTTACAGAACATGACTAAACCTTTAAGATGTTACAGAACATGACTAAACCTTTAAGATTTTACTGAACATGACTAAGATTTTACTGAACATGACTAAACCTTTAAGATGTTACAGAACATGACTAAACCTTTAAGATGTTACAGAACATGACTAAGATGTTACTGAACATGACTAAACCTTTAAGATGTTACATAACATGACTAAACCTTTAAGATGTTACAGAACATGACTAAACCTTTAAGATTTTACTGAACATGACTAAGATTTTACTGAACATGACTAAGATTTTACTGAACATGACTAAACCTTTAAGATGATACAGAACATGACTAAACCTTTAAGATTTTACTGAACATGACTAAGATTTTACTGAACATGACTAAGATTTTACTGAACATGACTAAACCTTTAAGATGATAGAGAACATGACTAAACCTTTAAGATGTTACTGAACATGACTAAGATGTCACTGAACATGACTAAACCTTTAAGATGTTACAGAACATGACTAAACCTTTAAGATGTTACTGAACATGACTAAACCTTTAAGATTTTACTGAACATGACTAAGATTTTACTGAACATGACTAAGATTTTACTGAACATGACTAAACCTTTAAGATGATACAGAACATGACTAAACCTTTAAGATTTTACTGAACATGACTAAGATTTTACTGAACATGACTAAACTTTAAGATTTTACAGAACATGACTAAACCTTTAAGATGATACTGAACATGACTAAACCTTTAAGATGTTACTGAACATGACTAAGATGTCACTGAACATGACTAAACCTTTAAGATGTTACAGAACATGACTAAACCTTTAAGATGTTACAGAACATGACTAAACCTTTAAGATTTTACTGAACATGACTAAGATTTTACTGAACATGACTAAACCTTTAAGATGTTACAGAACATGACTAAACCTTTAAGATGTTACAGAACATGACTAAACCTTTATGATGTTACTGAACATGACTAAACCTTTAAGATGTTACAGAACATGACTAAGATGTTACTGAACATGACTAAACCTTTAAGATGTTACTGAACATGACTAAACCTTTAAGATGTTACAGAACATGACTAAGATGTTACTGAACATGACTAAACCTTTAAGATGTTACATAACATGACTAAGATGTTACAGAACATGACTAAACCTTTAAGATGTTACAGAACATGACTAAACCTTTAAGATGTTACAGAACATGACTAAGATGTTACAGAACATGACTAAACCTTTAAGATGTTACATAACATGACTAAGATGTTACAGAACATGACTAAACCTTTAAGATGTTACAGAACATGACTAAACCTTTAAGATGTTACAGAACATGACTAAGATGTTACAGAACATGACTAAACCTTTAAGATGTTACATAACATGACTAAGATGTTACTGAACATGACTAAACCTTTAAGATGTTACAGAACATGACTAAACCTTTAAGATGTTACAGAACATGACTAAACCTTTAAGATGTTACAGAACATGACTAAACCTTTAAGATGTTACAGAACATGACTAAGATTTTACTGAACATGACTAAACCTTTAAGATGTTACAGAACATGACTAAACCTTTAAGATGTTACAGAACATGACTAAGATTTTACTGAACATGACTAAACCTTTAAGATGATACAGAACATGACTAAACCTTTAAGATGTTACTGAACATGACTAAACCTTTAAGATTTTACTGAACATGACTAAGATTTTACTGAACATGACTAAGATTTTACTGAACATGACTAAACCTTTAAGATGATACAGAACATGACTAAACCTTTAAGATTTTACTGAACATGACTAAGATTTTACTGAACATGACTAAGATTTTACTGAACATGACTAAACCTTTAAGATGATAGAGAACATGACTAAACCTTTAAGATGTTACTGAACATGACTAAGATGTCACTGAACATGACTAAACCTTTAAGATGTTACAGAACATGACTAAACCTTTAAGATGTTACTGAACATGACTAAACCTTTAAGATTTTACTGAACATGACTAAGATTTTACTGAACATGACTAAGATTTTACTGAACATGACTAAACCTTTAAGATGATACAGAACATGACTAAACCTTTAAGATTTTACTGAACATGACTAAGATTTTACTGAACATGACTAAGATTTTACTGAACATGACTAAACCTTTAAGATGATAGAGAACATGACTAAACCTTTAAGATGTTACTGAACATGACTAAGATGTCACTGAACATGACTAAACCTTTAAGATGTTACAGAACATGACTAAACCTTTAAGATGTTACAGAACATGACTAAACCTTTAAGATTTTACTGAACATGAATAAGATTTTACTGAACATGACTAAACCTTTAAGATGTTACAGAACATGACTAAACCTTTAAGATGTTACAGAACATGACTAAACCTTTATGATGTTACTGAACATGACTAAACCTTTAAGATGTTACAGAACATGACTAAGATGTTACTGAACATGACTAAACCTTTAAGATGTTACAGAACATGACTAAACCTTTAAGATGTTACTGAACATGACTAAACCTTTAAGATGTTACAGAACATGACTAAGATGTTACTGAACATGTCTAAACCTTTAAGATGTTACATAACATGACTAAACCTTTAAGATGTTACAGAACATGACTAAGATGTTACTGAACATGACTAAACATTTAAGATGTTACTGAACATGACTAAACCTTTAAGATGTTACAGAACATGACTAAGATGTTACTGAACATGACTAAACCTTTAAGATGTTACATAACATGACTAAACCTTTAAGGTGTTACAGAACATGACTAAACCTTTAAGATGTTACATAACATGACTAAGATGTTACAGAACATGACTAAACCTTTAAGGTGTTACAGAACATGACTAAACCTTTAAGATGTTACATAACATGACTAAGATGTTACAGAACATGACTAAACCTTTAAGATGTTACAGAACATGACTAAACCTTTAAGATGTTACAGAACATGACTAAGATGTTACAGAACATGACTAAACGTTTAAGATGTTACATAACATGACTAAGATGTTACAGAACATGACTAAACCTTTAAGATGTTACAGAACATGACTAAACCTTTAAGATGTTACAGAACATGACTAAGATGTTACAGAACATGACTAAACCTTTAAGATGTTACATAACATGACTAAGATGTTACTGAACATGACTAAACCTTTAAGATGTTACAGAACATGACTAAACCTTTAAGATGTTACTGAACATGACTAAACCTTTAAGATGTTACAGAACATGACTAAGATGTTACTGAACATGACTAAACCTTTAAGATGTTACATAACATGACTAAACCTTTAAGATGTTACAGAACATGACTAAGATGTTACTGAACATGACTAAACATTTAAGATGTTACTGAACATGACTAAACCTTTAAGATGTTACAGAACATGACTAAGATGTTACTGAACATGACTAAACCTTTAAGATGTTACATAACATGACTAAACCTTTAAGATGTTACAGAACATGACTAAACCTTTAAGATGTTACTGAACATGACTAAGATGTTACAGAACATGACTAAACCTTTAAGATGTTACAGAACATGACTAAACCTTTAAGATGTTACAGAACATGACTAAGATGTTACAGAACATGACTAAACCTTTATGTTACAGAACATGACCTTTAAGATGTTACAGAACATGACTAAGATGTTACAGAACATGACTAAACCTTTAAGATGTTACAGAACATGACTAAGATGTTACAGAACATGACTAAACCTTTAAGATGTTACAGAACATGACTAAACCTTTAAGATGTTACAGAACATGACTAAACTTTAAGATGTTACAGAACATGACTAAACCTTTAAGATGTTACATAACATGACTAAGATGTTACTGAACATTACTAAACCTTTAAGATGTTACAGAACATGACTAAACCTTTAAGATGTTACAGAACATGACTAAACCTTTAAGATGTTACAGAACATGACTAAACTTTAAGATGTTACAGAACATGACTAAACCTTTAAGATGTTACAGAACATGACTAAACCTTTAAGATGTTACTGAACATGACTAAGATGTTACTGAACATGACTAAACCTTTAAGATGTTACAGAACATGACTAAACCTTTAAGATGTTACTGAACATGACTAAGATTTTACTGAACATGACTAAACCTTTAAGATGTTACAGAACATGACTAAACCTTTAAGATGTTACAGAACATGACTAAACCTTTAAGATTTTACTGAACATGACTAAGATTTTACTGAACATGACTAAGATTTTACTGAACATGACTAAACCTTTAAGATGATACAGAACATGACTAAACCTTTAAGATTTACTGAACATGACTAAGATTTTACTGAACATGACTAAGATTTTACTGAACATGACTAAACCTTTAAGATGTTACAGAACATGACTAAACCTTTAAGATGTTACTGAACATGACTAAGATGTCACTGAACATGACTAAACCTTTAAGATGTTACAGAACATGACTAAACCTTTAAGATGTTACAGAACATGACTAAACCTTTAAGATGTTACAGAACATGACTAAGATTTTACTGAACATGACTAAACCTTTAAGATGTTACAGAACATGACTAAACCTTTAAGATGTTACTGAACATGACTAAACCTTTAAGATGTTACAGAACATGACTAAGATGTTACTGAACATGACTAAACCTTTAAGATGTTACAGAACATGACTAAACCTTTAAGATGTTACAGAACATGACTAAACCTTTAAGATGTTACATGAAAATGACTAAGATGTTACAGAACATGACTAAACCTTTAAGATGTTACATAACATGACTAAGATGTTACAGAACATGACTAAACCTTTAAGATGTTACAGAACATGACTAAACCTTTAAGATGTTACAGAACATGACTAAGATTTTACTGAACATGACTAAACCTTTATGATGTTTTTGAACACGACTAAGATGTTACAGAACATGACTAAACCTTTCAGATGTTACAGAACATGACTAAACCTTTAAGATGTTACAGAACATGATTAAACCTTTAAGATGTTACAGAACATGACTAAGATGTTACTGAACATGACTAAACCTTTAAGATGTTACTGAACATGACTAAACCTTTAAGATGTTACAGAACATGACTAAACCTTTAAGATGTTACTGAACATGACTAAACCTTTAAGATGTTACTGAACATGACTAAACCTTTAAGATGTTACAGAACATGACTAAGATGTTACTGAACATGACTAAACCTTTAAGATGTTACTGAACATGACTAAACCTTTAAGATGTTACAGAACATGACTAAACCTTTAAGATGTTACAGAACATGACTAAGATGTTACAGAACATGACTAAACCTTTAAGATGTTACAGAACATGACTAAACCTTTAAGATGTTACAGAACATGACTAAGATGTTACAGAACATGACTAAACCTTTAAGATGTTACAGAACATGACTAAACCTTTAAGATGTTACAGAACATGACTAAGATGTTACAGAACATGACTAAACCTTTAAGATGTTACAGAACATGACTAAGATGTTACAGAACATGACTAAACCTTTAAGATGTTACAGAACATGACTAAACCTTTAAGATGTTACAGAACATGACTAAACCTTTAAGATGTTACAGAACATGACTAAACCTTTAAGATGTTACAGAACATGACTAAGATGTTACAGAACATGACTAAACCTTTAAGATGTTACATAACATGACTAAGATGTTACAGAACATGACTAAACCTTTAAGATGTTACATAACATGACTAAGATGTTACTGAACATGACTAAACCTTTAAGATGTTACAGAACATGACTAAACCTTTAAGATGTTACAGAACATGACTAAACCTTTAAGATGTTACAGAACATGACTAAACCTTTAAGATGTTACAGAACATGACTAAACCTTTAAGATGTTACTGAACATGACTAAGATGTCACTGAACATGACTAAACCTTTAAGATGTTACAGAACATGACTAAACCTTTAAGATGTTACTGAACATGACTAAGATTTTACTGAACATGACTAAACCTTTAAGATGATACAGAACATGACTAAACCTTTAAGATGTTACTGAACATGACTAAACCTTTAAGATTTTACTGAACATGACTAAGATTTTACTGAACATGACTAAGATTTTACTGAACATGACTAAACCTTTAAGATGATACAGAACATGACTAAACCTTTAAGATTTTACTGAACATGACTAAGATTTTACTGAACATGACTAAGATTTTACTGAACATGACTAAACCTTTAAGATGATACAGAACATGTCTAAACCTTTAAGATGTTACTGAACATGACTAAGATGTCACTGAACATGACTAAACCTTTAAGATGTTACATAACATGACTAAACCTTTAAGATGTTACAGAACATGACTAAACCTTTAAGATTTTACTGAACATGACTAAGATTTTACTGAACATGACTAAACCTTTAAGATGTTACAGAACATGACTAAACCTTTATGATGTTACTGAACATGACTAAACCTTTAAGATGTTACAGAACATGACTAAGATGTTACTGAACATGACTAAACCTTTAAGATGTTACAGAACATGACTAAACCTTTAAGATGTTACTGAACATGACTAAACCTTTAAGATGTTACAGAACATGACTAAGATGTTACTGAACATGACTAAACCTTTAAGATGTTACATAACATGACTAAGATGTTACAGAACATGACTAAACCTTTAAGGTGTTACAGAACATGACTAAACCTTTAAGATGTTACAGAACATGACTAAGATGTTACAGAACATGACTAAACCTTTAAGATGTTACATAACATGACTAAGATGTTACAGAACATGACTAAACCTTTAAGATGTTACAGAACATGACTAAACCTTTAAGATGTTACATAACATGACTAAGATGTTACAGAACATGACTAAACCTTTAAGATGTTACATAACATGACTAAGATGTTACTGAACATGACTAAACCTTTAAGATGTTACAGAACATGACTAAACCTTTAAGATGTTACAGAACATGACTAAACCGTTAAGATGTTACAGAACATGACTAAACCTTTAAGATGTTACTGAACATGACTAAGATGTCACTGAACATGATTAAACCTTTAAGATGTTACAGAACATGACTAAACCTTTAAGATGTTACAGAACATGACTAAACCTTTAAGATTTTACTGAACATGACTAAGATTTTACTGAACATGACTAAACCTTTAAGATGTTACAGAACATGACTAAACCTTTAAGATGTTACAGAACATGACTAAACCTTTATGATGTTACTGAACATGACTAAACCTTTAAGATGTTACAGAACATGACTAAGATGTTACTGAACATGACTAAACCTTTAAGATGTTACTGAACATGACTAAACCTTTAAGATGTTACAGAACATGACTAAGATGTTACTGAACATGACTAAACCTTTAAGATGTTACATAACATGACTAAGATGTTACAGAACATGACTAAACCTTTAAGATGTTACAGAACATGACTAAACCTTTAAGATGTTACAGAACATGACTAAGATGTTACAGAACATGACTAAACCTTTAAGATGTTACATAACATGACTAAGATGTTACAGAACATGACTAAACCTTTAAGATGTTACAGAACATGACTAAACCTTTAAGATGTTACAGAACATGACTAAGATGTTACAGAACATGACTAAACCTTTAAGATGTTACATAACATGACTAAGATGTTACTGAACATGACTAAACCTTTAAGATGTTACAGAACATGACTAAACCTTTAAGATGTTACAGAACATGACTAAACCTTTAAGATGTTACAGAACATGACTAAACCTTTAAGATGTTACAGAACATGACTAAACCTTTAAGATGTTACAGAACATGACTAAGATTTTACTGAACATGACTAAACCTTTAAGATGTTACAGAACATGACTAAACCTTTAAGATGTTACAGAACATGACTAAGATTTTACTGAACATGACTAAACCTTTAAGATGATACAGAACATGACTAAACCTTTAAGATGTTACTGAACATGACTAAACCTTTAAGATTTTACTGAACATGACTAAGATTTTACTGAACATGACTAAGATTTTACTGAACATGACTAAACCTTTAAGATGATACAGAACATGACTAAACCTTTAAGATTTTACTGAACATGACTAAGATTTTACTGAACATGACTAAGATTTTACTGAACATGACTAAACCTTTAAGATGATAGAGAACATGACTAAACCTTTAAGATGTTACTGAACATGACTAAGATGTCACTGAACATGACTAAACCTTTAAGATGTTACAGAACATGACTAAACCTTTAAGATGTTACAGAACATGACTAAACCTTTAAGATTTTACTGAACATGAATAAGATTTTACTGAACATGACTAAACCTTTAAGATGTTACAGAACATGACTAAACCTTTAAGATGTTACAGAACATGACAAAACCTTTATGATGTTACTGAACATGACTAAACCTTTAAGATGTTACAGAACATGACTAAGATGTTACTGAACATGACTAAACCTTTAAGATGTTACAGAACATGACTAAACCTTTAAGATGTTACTGAACATGACTAAACCTTTAAGATGTTACAGAACATGACTAAGATGTTACTGAACATGTCTAAACCTTTAAGATGTTACATAACATGACTAAACCTTTAAGATGTTACAGAACATGACTAAGATGTTACTGAACATGACTAAACATTTAAGATGTTACTGAACATGACTAAACCTTTAAGATGTTACAGAACATGACTAAGATGTTACTGAACATGACTAAACCTTTAAGATGTTACATAACATGACTAAATCTTTAAGGTGTTACAGAACATGACTAAACCTTTAAGATGTTACATAACATGACTAAGATGTTACAGAACATGACTAAACCTTTAAGGTGTTACAGAACATGACTAAACCTTTAAGATGTTACATAACATGACTAAGATGTTACAGAACATGACTAAACCTTTAAGATGTTACAGAACATGACTAAACCTTTAAGATGTTACAGAACATGACTAAGATGTTACAGAACATGACTAAACGTTTAAGATGTTACATAACATGACTAAGATGTTACAGAACATGACTAAACCTTTAAGATGTTACAGAACATGACTAAACCTTTAAGATGTTACAGAACATGACTAAGATGTTACAGAACATGACTAAACCTTTAAGATGTTACATAACATGACTAAGATGTTACTGAACATGACTAAACCTTTAAGATGTTACAGAACATGACTAAACCTTTAAGATGTTACAGAACATGACTAAACCTTTAAGATGTTACAGAACATGACTAAACCTTTAAGATGTTACAGAACATGACTAAACCTTTAAGATGTTACAGAACATGACTAAACCTTTAAGATGTTACTGAACATGACTAAGATGTCACTGAACATGACTAAACCTTTAAGATGTTACAGAACATGACTAAACCTTTAAGATGTTACTGAACATGACTAAGATTTTACTGAACATGACTAAACCTTTAAGATGATACAGAACATGACTAAACCTTTAAGATGTTACTGAACATGACTAAACCTTTAAGATTTTACTGAACATGACTAAGATTTTACTGAACATGACTAAGATTTTACTGAACATGACTAAACCTTTAAGATGATACAAAACATGACTAAACCTTTAAGATTTTACTGAACATGACTAAGATTTTACTGAACATGACTAAGATTTTACTGAACATGACTAAACCTTTAAGATGATACAGAACATGTCTAAACCTTTAAGATGTTACTGAACATGACTAAGATGTCACTGAACATGACTAAACCTTTAAGATGTTACAGAACATGACTAAACCTTTAAGATGTTACAGAACATGACTAAACCTTTAAGATTTTACTGAACATGACTAAGATTTTACTGAACATGACTAAACCTTTAAGATGTTACAGAACATGACTAAACCTTTATGATGTTACTGAACATGACTAAACCTTTAAGATGTTACAGAACATGACTAAGATGTTACTGAACATGACTAAACCTTTAAGATGTTACAGAACATGACTAAACCTTTAAGATGTTACTGAACATGACTAAACCTTTAAGATGTTACAGAACATGACTAAGATGTTACTGAACATGACTAAACCTTTAAGATGTTACAGAACATGACTAAGATGTTACAGAACATGACTAAACCTTTAAGATGTTACTGAACATGACTAAACCTTTAAGATGTTACAGAACATGACTAAGATGTTACAGAACATGACTAAACCTTTAAGATGTTACATAACATGACTAAGATGTTACAGAACATGACTAAACCTTTAAGATGTTACAGAACATGACTAAACCTTTAAGATGTTACATAACATGACTAAGATGTTACAGAACATGACTAAACCTTTAAGATGTTACATAACATGACTAAGATGTTACTGAACATGACTAAACCTTTAAGATGTTACAGAACATGACTAAACCTTTAAGATGTTACAGAACATGACTAAACCTTTAAGATGTTACAGAACATGACTAAACCTTTAAGATGTTACAGAACATGACTAAACCTTTAAGATGTTACTGAACATGACTAAGATGTCACTGAACATGACTAAACCTTTAAGATGTTACAGAACATGACTAAACCTTTAAGATGTTACAGAACATGACTAAGATTTTACTGAACATGACTAAACCTTTAAGATGATACAGAACATGACTAAACCTTTAAGATGTTACTGAACATGACTAAACCTTTAAGATTTTACTGAACATGACTAAGATTTTACTGAACATGACTAAGATTTTACTGAACATGACTAAACCTTTAAGATGATACAGAACATGACTAAACCTTTAAGATGTTACAGAACATGACTAAACCTTTAAGATTTTACTGAACATGACTAAGATTTTACTGAACATGACTAAGATTTTACTGAACATGACTAAACCTTTAAGATGTTACTGAACATGACTAAGATGTCACTGAACATGACTAAACCTTTAAGATGTTACAGAACATGACTAAACCTTTAAGATGTTACAGAACATGACTAAACCTTTAAGATTTTACTGAACATGAATAAGATTTTACTGAACATGACTAAACCTTTAAGATGTTACAGAACATGACTAAACCTTTAAGATGTTACAGAACATGACTAAACCTTTATGATGTTACTGAACATGACTAAACCTTTAAGATGTTACAGAACATGACTAAGATGTTACTGAACATGACTAAACCTTTAAGATGTTACAGAACATGACTAAACCTTTAAGATGTTACTGAACATGACTAAACCTTTAAGATGTTACAGAACATGACTAAGATGTTACTGAACATGACTAAACCTTTAAGATGTTACATAACATGACTAAACCTTTAAGATGTTACAGAACATGACTAAGATGTTACTGAACATGACTAAACATTTAAGATGTTACTGAACATGACTAAACCTTTAAGATGTTACAGAACATGACTAAGATGTTACTGAACATGACTAAACCTTTAAGATGTTACAGGACATGACTAAACCTTTAAGATGTTACAGAACATGACTAAACCTTTAAGATGTTACAGAACATGACTAAACCTTTAAGATGTTACAGAACATGACTAAGATGTTACTGAACATGACTAAACCTTTAAGATGTTACAGAACATGACTAAGATGTTACTGAACATGACTAAACCTTTAAGATGTTACTGAACATGACTAAGATGCTACTGAACATGACTAAACTTTTAAGATGTTACAGAACATGACTAAACCTTTAAGATGTTACTGAACATGACTAAGATGCTACTGAACATGACTAAACCTTTAAGATGTTACATAACATGACTAAACCTTTAAGATGTTACTGAACATGACTAAGATGTTACAGAACATGACTAAACCTTTATGATGTTACTGAACATGACTAAACCTTTATGATGTCACTGAACATGACTAAACCATTAAGATGTTACAGAACATGACTAAACCTTTAAGATGTTACTGAACATGACTAAGATGTTACAGAACATGACTAAACCTTTAAGATGTTACAGAACATGACTAAACCTTTAAGATGTTACAGAACATGACTAAGATGTTACAGAACATGACTAAACCTTTAAGATGTTACATAACATGACTAAGATGTTACTGAACATGACTAAACCTTTAAGATGTTACAGAACATGACTAAACCTTTAAGATGTTACAGAACATGACTAAACCTTTAAGATGTTACAGAACATGACTAAGATGTTACAGAACATGACTAAACCTTTAAGATGTTACATAACATGACTAAGATGTTACTGAACATGACTAAACCTTTAAGATGTTACAGAACATGACTAAACCTTTAAGATGTTACAGAACATGACTAAACCTTTAAGATGTTACTGAACATGACTAAGATGTCACTGAACATGACTAAACCTTTAAGATGTTACAGAACATGACTAAGATTTTACTGAACATGACTAAACCTTTAAGATGATACAGAACATGACTAAACCTTTAAGATTTTACTGAACATGACTAAGATTTTACTGAACATGACTAAGATTTTACTGAACATGACTAAACCTTTAAGATGATACAGAACATGACTAAACCTTTAAGATGTTACTGAACATGACTAAGATGTCACTGAACATGACTAAACCTTTAAGATGTTACAGAACATGACTAAACCTTTAAGATTTTACTGAACATGACTAAGATTTTACTGAACATGACTAAACCTTTAAGATGTTACAGAACATGACTAAACCTTTAAGATGTTACAGAACATGACTAAACCTTTATGATGTTACTGAACATGACTGAACCTTTAAGATGTTACAGAACATGACTAAGATGTTACTGAACATGACTAAACCTTTAAGATGTTACAGAACATGACTAAACCTTTAAGATGTTACAGAACATGACTAAGATGTTACTGAACATGACTAAACCTTTAAGATGTTACTGAACATGACTAAACCTTTAAGATGTTACAGAACATGACTAAGATGTTACTGAACATGACTAAACCTTTAAGATGTTACAGAACATGACTAAACCTTTAAGATGTTACAGAACATGACTAAGATGTTACTGAACATGACTAAACCTTTAAGATGTTACAGAACATGACTAAACCTTTAAGATGTTACAGAACATGACTAAGATGTTACTGAACATGACTAAACCTTTAAGATGTTACAGAACATGACTAAACCTTTAAGATGTTACAGAACATGACTAAGATGTTACAGAACATGACTAAACCTGTAAGATGTTACAGAACATGACTAAGATGTTACTGAACATGACTAAACCTTTAAGATGTTACTGAACATGATAAGATGCTACTGAACATGACTAAACTTTTAAGATGTTACAGAACATGACTAAACCTTTAAGATGTTACTGAACATGACTAAGATGCTACTGAACATGACTAAACCTTTAAGATGTTACATAACATGACTAAACCTTTAAGATGTTACTGAACATGATTAAGATGTTACAGAACATGACTAAACCTTTAAGATGTTACAGAACATGACTAAATTTAAGATGTTACAGAACATGATGTTACTGAACATGACTAAACCTTTAAGATGTTACAGAACATGACTAAACCTTTAAGATGTTACTGAACATGTTAAGATGTTACAGAACATGACTAAACCTTTAAGATGTTACAGAACATGACTAAACTTTAAGATGTTACAGAACATGACTAAACATTTAAGATGTTACAGAACATGACTAAACCTTAAGATGTTATGTTACAGAACATGACTAAGATGTTACTGAACATGACTAAACCTTTAAGATGTTACAGAACATGACTAAACCTTTAAGATGTTACAGAACATGACTAAGATGTTACTGAACATGACTAAACCTTTAAGATGTTACAGAACATGACTAATGTTACTGAACATTTAAGATGTTACTGAACATGACTAAACATTTAAGATGTTACAGAACATGACTAAACCTTTAAGATGTTACAGAACATGACCTTTAAGATGTTACTGAACATGACTAAACCTTTAAGATGACTAAACCTTTAAGATGTTTAACATGACTAAACCTTTAAGATGTTACAGAACATGACTAAGATGAACATTACTGAACATGACTAAACCTTTAAGATGTTACAGAACATGACTAAGACCTTTAAGATGTTACTAGAACATGACTAAGATGTTACAGAACATGACTAAACCTTTAAGATGTTACTGAAGAACATGACTAATGTTACTGAACATGACAAAGATCTTTAAGATGTTACATGACTAAACCTTTAAGAACATGACTAAACCTTTAAGATGTTACTGAACATGACTAAGATGCTGAACATTACCTTAAGATGTTACTGAACATGACTAAACTTTTAAGATGTTACAGAACATGACTAAACCTTTAAGATGTTACTGAACATGACTAAGATGCTACTGAACATGACTAAACCTTTAAGATGTTACAAAACATGACTAAACCTTTAAGATGTTACTGAACATGATTAAGATGTCACTGAACATGACTAAACCTTTATGATGTTACTGAACATGACTAAACCTTTATGATGTCACTGAACATGACTAAACCTTTAAGATGTTACAGAACATGACTAAACCTTTAAGATGTTACTGAACATGACGAAACCTCTCTCCTTATCTCCTCTCGTCCTATCTTCTCCTCTCCAGCCCTCTCTTCTTCTCTCCTCTTGTCCTATCTTCTCGAGCCCTCTCTCCTCTTCTCCTCTCGTCCTACGTTCTCCAGCCCTCTCTCCTTATCTCCTCTCGTCCAATCTTCTCCTTTCCAGCCCTCTCTCCTCTTCTCCTCTCATCCTATCTTCTCCAGCCCTCTCTCCTTATCTCCTCTCGTCCTATCTTCTCCTCTCCAGCCCTCTCTCCTCTTCTCCTCTCGTCCTATCTTATCCAGCCCTCTCTCCTTATCTCCTCTTGTCCTATCTTATCCTCTACAGCCCTCTCTCCTCTTCTCCTCTCGTCCTATCTTCTCCAGCCGTCTCTCCACTTCTCCCCTCTTCCTATCTTCTCCAGCCCTCTCAACTTCTCTCCTCTCTCTCCTCTTCTCCCCTCTCCCGTCCTCTCCTCCTATCTTCTCTTCTCCAGCCCTCTCCTTCTCTGCTCTCGTCCTATCTTCTCTTCTCCAGCCCTCTCTCCTCTTTTCCTCTCGTCCTATATTCTCCTCTCCAGCCCTCTCCCCTCCTCTCCTCTCGTCCTATATTCTCCTCTCCAGCCCTCTCTCCTCTTCTCCTATCTTCTCCTCTCCAGCCCGCTCTCCTCTAATTGTCTCTCTCTCCCTCAGAACAGTTTAAACTGGAGCAGCAGCACGGCCAGGTGGACTGGGGACAGCAAGTAGTCATCATGACAGGTAGTCCTAAGGCATGGACCTAGGGCTCAGGTCCTCCGAGAGAGAGAGAGAAAGAAAGAGAGAAAGAGAGAATTAGAGAGAGCATACATACATTTACACAGGACACAGGATAAGACAGGAGAAATACTCCAGATATAACAAACTGACCCTAGCCCCCCGACACATAAACTACTGCCGCATAAATACTGGAGGCTGAGACAGGAGGGGTCAGGAGACACTGTGGCCCCATCTGACGATAGCCCCGGACAGGGCCAAACAGGCAGGATATAACCCCACCCACTTTGCCAAAACACAGCCCCCACACCACTAGAGGGATATCTTCAACCACCAACTTACCATCCTGAGACAAGGCCGAGTATAGCCCACAAAGATCTCCAGTAAGCCAGCCAGTGACCCTGTAATAGGGTTAGAGGCAGAGAATCCCAGTGGAGAGAGGGGAACCGGCCAGGCAGAGACAGCAAGGGCGGTTCGTTGCTCCAGTGCCTTTCCATTCACCTTCACACTCATGGGCCAGACTACACTACACCCACTGTAGAGATGAGTCTTCAATATATCAGTATCCTCATGCTCTCTCTCTCCCTGCCCTGTCAGTATCCTCATGCTCTCTCTCTCCCTGCCCTGTCAGTATCCTCATGCTCTCTCTCTCCCTGCCCTGTCTGCATCCTCATGCTCTCTCTCTCCCTGCCCTGTCAGCATCCTCATGCTCTCTCTCACCCTGCCCTGTCAGCATCCTCATGATCTCTCTCTCCCTGCCCTGTCAGCATCCTCATGCTCTCTCTCTCCCTGCCCTGTCAGTATCCTCATGCTCTCTCTCTCCCTGCCCTGTCAGCATCCTCATGCTCTCTCTCTCCATGCCCTGTCAGCATCCTCATGCTCTCTCTCCCTGCCCTGTCAGTATCCTCATGCTCTCTCTCCCTGCCCTGTCAGTATCCTCATGCTCTCTCTCTCCCTGCCCTGTCAGCATCCTCATGCTCTCTCTCTCCCTGCCCTGTCAGCATCCTCATGCTCTCTCTCTCCCTGCCCTGTCAGCATCCTCATGCTCTCTCTCTCCCTGCCCTGTCAGCATCCTCATGCTCTCTCTCTCCCTGCCCTGTCAGCATCCTCATGCTCTCTCTCTCTCTCCCTGCCCTGTCTGCATCCTCATGCTCTCGCAATCCCTTCCCTGTCGCCATCCTCATGCTCTATCTCTCTGCCCCATCTGCAACCTCATGCTCTCTCTCTCTGCCCCGTCTGCAACCTCATGCTCTCTCTCTCTGCCCCGTCTGCATCCTCATGCTCTCTCTCTGCCCTGTCTGCATCCTCATGCTCTCTCTCTCCCCACGCTGTCGGCATCCTCATGCTCTCTCTCTCCCCGCGCTGTCGGCATCCTCATGCTCTCTCTCTCCCCGCGCTGTCGGCATCCTCATGCTCTCTCTCTCCCCGCGCTGTCGGCATCCTCATGCTCTCTCTCTCCCCGTCGCTGTCGGCATCCTCATGCTCTCTCTCTCCCGCGCTGTCGGCATCCTCATGCTCTCTCTCTCTTCCCCGTCTGCATCCTCATGCTTTTTCTCTCCCGCGCTGTCGGCATCCTCATGCTCTCTCTCTCTCCCCGCGCTGTCGGCATCCTCATGCTCTCTCTCTCCCCCGCTGTCGGCATCCTCATGCTCTTTCTCTCCCTCCCCTGTCAGCATCCTCATGCTCTCTCTCTCCCTGCCCTGTCAGCATCCTCATGCTCTCTCTCTCCCTGCACTGTCAGCATCCTCATGTTCTCTCTCTGTCCTGTTTAGCATCCTCATGCTCTCGCAATCCCCCTTCCCTGTCGCCATCCTCATGCTCTATCTCTCTGCCCCATCTGCAACCTCATGCTCTCTCTGCCCCCGTCTGCAACCTCATGCTCTCTCTCTCTGCCCCGTCTGCATCCTCATGCTCTCTCTCTGCCCTGTCTGCATCCTCATGCTCTCTCTCTCCCCACGCTGTCGGCATCCTCATGCTCTCTCTCCCCGCGCTGTCGGCATCCTCATGCTCTCTCTCTCCCCGCGCTGTCGGCATCCTCATGCTCTCTCTCTCCCCGCGCTGTCGGCATCCTCATGCTCTCTCTCTCCCCGCGCTGTCGGCATCCTCATGCTCTCTCTCTCCCCGCGCTGTCGGCATCCTCATGCTCTCTCTCTCTTCCCCCGTCTGCATCCTCATGCTCTTTCTCTCCCCGCGCTGTCGGCATCCTCATGCTCTCTCTCTCCCCGCGCTGTCGGCATCCTCATGCTCTCTCTCTCCCCGCGCTGTCGGCATCCTCATGCTCTTTCTCTCCCCGCGCTGTCGGCATCCTCATGCTCTCTCTCTCCCCGCGCTGTCGGCATCCTCATGCTCTCTCTCTCCCCGCGCTGTCGGCATCCTCATGCTCTCTCTCTCCCCGCGCTGTCGGCATCCTCATGCTCTCTCTCTCCCCGCGCTGTCGGCATCCTCATGCTCTCTCTCTCCCGCGCTGTCGGCATCCTCATGCTCTCTCTCCCCGCGCTGTCGGCATCCTCATGCTCTCTCTCTCCCCGCGCTGTCGGCATCCTCATGCTCTCTCTCTCTCCCCGCGCTGTCGGCATCCTCATGCTCTCTCTCTCCCCGCGCTGTCGGCATCCTCATGCTCTCTCTCCCGCGCTGTCGGCATCCTCATGCTCTCTTCCTCTCCCCGCGCTGTCGGCATCCTCATGCTCTCTCTCTCCCCGCGCTGTCGGCATCCTCATGCTCTCTCTCTCCCCGCGCTGTCGGCATCCTCATGCTCTCTCTCTCTCCCCGCGCTGTCGGCATCCTCATGCTCTCTCTCTCCCCGCGCTGTCGGCATCCTCATGCTCTCTCTCTCTCCCCCGCGCTGTCGGCATCCTCATGCTCTCTCTCTCCCCGCGCTGTCGGCATCCTCATGCTCTCTCTCTCCCCGCGCTGTCGGCATCCTCATGCTCTCTCTCCCCGCGCTGTCGGCATCCTCATGCTCTCTCTCTCTCTCCCCGCGCTGTCGGCATCCTCATGCTCTCTTCCTCTCCCCGCGCTGTCGGCATCCTCA
This sequence comes from Oncorhynchus keta, assembly GCF_023373465.1. Classification (NCBI taxonomy): domain Eukaryota; kingdom Metazoa; phylum Chordata; class Actinopteri; order Salmoniformes; family Salmonidae; genus Oncorhynchus; species Oncorhynchus keta. Next base: position 1,944,520 of record NC_068450.1, on the reverse strand, counting down.
TGCTCTCTCTCTCTCCCCGCGCTGTCGGCATCCTCATGCTCTCTTCCTCTCCCCGCGCTGTCGGCATCCTCATGCTCTCTTTCTCCCCGCGCTGTCGGCATCCTCATGCTCTCTCTCTCCCCGCGCTGTCGGCATCCTCATGCTCTCTCTCTCCCCGCGCTGTCGGCATCCTCATGCTCTCTTCCTCTCCCCGCGCTGTCGGCATCCTCATGCTCTCTTCCTCTCCCCGCCCTGTCGGCATCCTCATGCTCTCTTCCTCTCCCTGCCCTGTCGGCATCCTCATGCTCTCTTCCTCTCCCTGCCCTGTCAGCATCCTCATGCTCTCTTCCTCTCCCTGCCCTGTCGGCATCCTCATGCTCTCTTCCTCTCCCCGCGCTGTCGGCATCCTCATGCTCTCTTCCTCTCCCCGCGCTGTCGGCATCCTCATGCTCTCTTCCTCTCCCCGCGCTGTCGGCATCCTCATGCTCTCTCTCTTCCCCGTCTGCATCCTCATGCTCTCTTCCTCTCCCTGCCCTGTCGGCATCCTCATGCTCTCTCTCTTCCCCGTCTGCATCCTCATGCTCTCTTCCTCTCCCTGCTTATTCGTAACCACCAACTACAGGTCAGTTGCAATGATGAATTATGATGTCGTAGGGACAACACCAACACGGCGACATCAAATATTGATTGTCAAGACGCTTAAGCGTTCAGCTTATTATATTATCAACAAGCACAGCACTTACACAAATGACTGATGATTGGCTGACAGAAATTGATGAGAAAATGATTGTGGGGGCTGTCTTTACTTTTTTCAATCTTTACTAACGAGTAAAGCCAGTGTGTCTATGTAGGTGGATGAGAAGTGAAAGACACTGGCTTTGAATATAGAGTTTCTATGTAGGCGGATGAGGGGTGAAAGCCACTGGCTTTGAGTATAGAGTTTCTATGTAGGTGGATGAGGGGTGAAAGCCACTGGCTTTGAGTATAGAGTTTCTATGTAGGTGGATGAGGGGTGAAAGCCACTGGCTTTGAGTATAGAGTTTCTATGTAGGTGGATGAGGGGTGACAGCCACTGGCTTTGAGTATAGAGTTTCTATGTAGGTGGATGAGGGGTGAAAGTCACTGGCTTTGAGTATAGAGTTTCTATGTAGGCGGATGAGGGGTGACAGCCACTGGCTTTGAGTATAGAGTTTCTATGTAGGTGGATGAGGGGTGAAAGCCACTGGCTTTGAGTATAGAGTTTCTATGTAGGCGGATGAGGGGTGACAGCCACTGGCTTTGAGTGAAGAGTTTGTGAAGGTACCCAGGAGAGGGTTTAGGGGTTGATCTGGGAAATGTCCAACCAGGGCTAATAGAAGACTCCTTTGTAGTGTTTTAGTCTGTCTTTGAGAGGGGTCAAACAGGTTGTCCTACGTGTCATTCAGCCAGGGAAGCTATGCATGGTGTATGTGTGTATGTTTCTCTTGAAGAGGGCTCAATGAAGTTAGCCTACCTCTCATAACCTCATTACAGAACTCAATGTGCCGTGATTCAGGACATTCTGCTGTGAAGCCACCTGCTGTGAATCAAGACTGAGGCATCTAATATTGACAGGTGACATTTAGTCTATTTTTGCTTCCTTCAGGTGAATCTCATCAGGAGGAGCCTGAGAACAACGTAGAGGACATTGTTGTGTTGTCTGAATATTGACATTAGTGTCATCAATTCTCTTCCTCATTCCTCTTTATCATCTAATTGTTTGGCTCAGAAGTTTTTCAAACACACCTCACTCACGTACACAATGAGCCTCTCTGTTTAACCAGAGTTAAATAACTCTAGTTATGTGACAAGTTGGCAGGTAGCCTAGTGGTTAGAGATTTGGACTAATAATTGAAATGTTGCCAGATTGAATCCTGGAGCTGACAAGGTAAAAATTTCTCTCTCTGCCCCTGAAAAAGGTCATTGAACCCACTGTTCCTAGGCCATCAATGAAAGTAACAATTTGTTCTTAGCTGAATTGCCAAGTGAAAAATAAATAAAGTCTTTACGCTGTAACGGTTTTGACTTGAGGTTATTATTTATAGGGGTGCCAGGTAGGTTGTGCCTACCAGAGAAAACATTGGTTTCTCCTTTTAGTTTGGGTGGGAATGAGTCCCATCTGGTCCGTCAAGTCTACACCAATACAAAGGACGTATGTAAAAGTCAGGATGGAAATAAACTTTTCATAAACCCTTAAAACATTGGAAAGAACTTCAAAAACAACTATATTCTGTTGCGTGGGTTGTATTAGCAACAACAATGATTACACACACACACATATAATAATATCACAATGAGTTCTGGTTCCTCCAGAAATGTCCTGTACCTCGGGCCTAAAAAGAGTCCTGCCCGGTAGAGTTCAGGGAACTCAAGTGACTTCTGTCACGCAATGTTTGTCCGTTCATTCAGTGTAGCGTAAACCCAGTATTAAACATACTGTAATGACCTGACTAGATCATAATTGAACAATTGTCCAGACAGAGGCTTGAGTTTACGAATTGACGGTTTATTACACCAACTTTACACAGGCTACTGTTTGGGCCGTAGCACATGCCAAATAGATGACAGATAACCCACAAGCCAATCGTGACCTTCTCTTGTGAAGCCCAGACGTAAGAGAGAGAGAACAAAGGCTGAACCTGGTCTTAACTTCCAATGCTCCACCCCCTGCCCAACCCCCTCCACGCCACTCCGCCAACCACCAGGATGCCCGGCATCAGAACATTCCAGGCATTCCCGTGATTGGCAGATAGCAGGTTGATTGACAGGTCGGACCCCGCGAACACCGGGTACTGGTCAGTACAACACAATCACCTCCTAGCCTAACACATAACACACAGCTGTCTGTGCGGGTCGCTACAATACCATCAATATAACAATTATTTTACCACAGAACTTTAAAGCGTATCAACTCTTACTAAGTCCTCAACTACAACTAACTACATAAATCACAGTATACATCACATCCAAACAAATGAAATACCGTATACAAAAAGGTGGTAGTCAGTCGGTCAGTCAGACAATCCAATCCGCCAATAGATCTCCAGCGGAGAAAGGCCAAGGAGAGGTGTAGTCCAGGGACGCAAAGAGTGGATCCGATCCTGGGTAAACTCTCTTAGGCTACAAAACACACGTTTAACGGCAACAGTCACGTCTCCATCACAACCCCACTTTTGCGCAGCTGATGCTGGCTATTAATTGGGAATTAAAGGGAAAGCGCCCTATTGGAAGGAGCTGCACTGAGACGGTTCAGAAAAATTCAGGGCCGTCACAACACGGATATGATGTTATTACTGTAAGAAATAATGTGTTCTCCGTGACTTTCCTTGTTAAATCAACGTCCTGAATGATGTCACTCTTCACAGGTTCCAGTCTACCTCCCACCAAGATTAGCCTCCCTGTCAACATGTTTTGGGTGAGTGTTGTGAAGGTACACAGGAAAGGAGGAGAAGATTCATCAGGGTAACACAAAGGACTTGTGTAACAGAGTTGTATTTCCTGTCAAATGAATGACTGACACAGTTGTTGATATCGCTCTTCTTCCTCCATCCTGAGCAACAATAACGCTCTTCAAAATAATTTATGTAGGTTTTACGTGATGATACCATTCCCACGAGCCCCTCTCACCTTTCAGATGAAGACATATCCCAGTTAACCAATAGTCTCTCTCTCCTCTCTCTCACCTTTCAGAGGGAGACATATCCCAGTTAACCAATAGCCTCTCTCACCTCTCTCTCTCCTCTCAGATGGAGACATATCCCAGTTAACCAATAGTCTCTCTCTCCTCTCAGATGGAGACATATCCCAGTTAACCAATAGTCTCTCTCTCCTCTCTCTCACCTCTCAGATGGAGACATATCCCAGTTAACCAATAGTCTCTCTCTCCCCTCTCTCTCCTCTCTCTCTCCTCTCTCTCACCTCTCAGATGGACATATATCCCAGTTAACTACGGCAGTAAAGGAATGTGAGGACTGAATAGAGCAATTGTTAGGAATATTACGATTAAATAACTGAACAATATTCTCATTTTAATTGGAACTGTAACTAAGTAAACTTATACTCTGTTTTATTATATCTGATTAACAATATGAGTTCAAAAGAAGGGATTGTGTGACACAGACAAGGAGTAATTAAATATAACAAACACCATTCCAAACTCGTCTGGAGAGGAGAGGGTTAAGTAAGCAGATAGGGTCGTTAACTTATGGTTGAACCAACGAAACTGAGCTCTGGGGTGTTTTAGATAAGGCAGTGAGTGCATTCCTAGGTTTTCTGTTAATTAGAACTGTCAGCTAAGTGGTGATCGATAATGGTGACGAATCAAGAGTTAATTCAGTTATGTTGTGTGACCTGTGAGTGTGTTAGTGAGTTGGAATGAACTTTTAAACTCACTTAGTTCTAAGTCGGGAGGAGGGGACTCATTCTAAAAGCAACGAAATGACGTCATGTCATTGTATATAAACTGTTGCTCGTGGTAACGTGGCAGCGCGCTCCGAGAATAAATTATGTTACTTATTGTTGATAAGACTGGTCTCCGTCTATTTTATGCAAACAAGAATCTTACAAATTCCCATAAAATAGATTGAGGGAATTCAATTAATGAAAAAATATTGGAATAATTACATTACAGTAACAGCAGTAAGGAAACATTTATGAGTGAATTCAGTTGATTGGGGGAAAAGCCCATGTCTGTTGACCAGTCTTTCCACAGGTAGAGTAGAACAGGTAGAGTTGAGCCAATTAAAGACTCTTGTTTGACCAGCCTTAAGTGTCATGACAGATGAACTTCCTTATAGAGTGAGTGATGTCATGCTTCACCAGTCCTTACTGGCATCATATTTCTCCCTCTATCCTGAGCATCAAGAATGTTTAGTGTCCGTGACAGTAGCCAACCATTCAACATATTTCCTTAAAAACGTTTCCTGGACATCAATTCACAGGTACCGGTCATCCTCTCATCACAACTGGCCTACTTATCAAAACATTGTATATATGTTTTATGTGACCACACCAGCCCCAAGATCCTCTCTCATCGCCAATTTGACTGTCTTTAAAATAAATTCTAGAAGCAATGAAGCATGAAAATATGACTGCAATGTTGTGGCTTTTATTAGGAACATCTCAGTCTCCCTCTGGACCAATCAGGTAGGGCAGAACATCTCAGTCTCCCTCTGGACCAATCAGGTAGGGCAGAACATCTCAGTCTCCCTCTGGACCAATCAGGTAGGGCAGAACATCTCAGTCTCCCTCTGGACCAATCAGGTAGGGCAGAACATCTCAGTCTCCTCTGGACCAATCAGGTAGGGCAGAACATCTCAGTCTCCCTCTGGACCAATCAGGTAGGGCAGAACATCTCAGTCTCCCTCTGGACCAATCAGGCAGGTCATAACATCACAGTCTCCCTCTGACCAGGGCTGGAGTAGCCAACTGACCAGGACTAAACTTGACCAACTGCTCACCAGGCTCAGCAAGGACCTCCCAGACCGTTATGCTGTTCTGCTATTCCAAGGATGTGTAACCGAAGAGACATACCGAAAGTGGGCACAGAATACAAAGCCTTCCCACTGCGGATGCTATTTCTGCACCGGTTCGTGCTGCTCTGAGACAAGCGTGGAGAAACAAAAATGTTAAAATATTCCATGATATTCTTAAGATATGTGTTGACTGAATATAAGCCAATGATATCTGCTAAATAATCAAGTTAGGTGTCTCCAGAAATAAATAATTCTAAATAACAAACTGGCTTTATTTACACTTTTGCAAGACTCATGTGACTCAAGACGAAATGTCCAAAATATTGTTACTTCTTAAACAAAGCAATTATGATTATTAATTCATTTAGAATTATATAGATATTAGATATTCCCACAGATCCTAATGGAAAATGCCCCTTAGATATTAATATAGTCCTCCAATCCTCTAAATGTAAGGAAAATGCCCCTTAGATATTAATATAGTCCTCCAATCCTCTACATTTAATTATTGGCGGAGAGTCACTTATAAAAAATAAATTATGTTGGTCTTATTTATTTAAAGAGCATATGCAATCTGGTTTCCGAGCCACGCTCAAGGTCCTAAACAACATCATAACCGCCATCGATAAAAGACAATACTGTGCAGCCGTGTTCATCGACCTGACCAAGGCTTCTCCACTTTCTTATCGGCAGACTTAATCACCACTTTCAATCTCCACTTTCTTATATTCTTATATTTCCTATATTGTAGAATAATAGTGAAGACATCACAACTATGAAATACAACAGGTCTCTCACGTGTCCCACATTCTGTATGGCCTGCTCTGCCTTATATAAGGAATTAGGCACTTTCCCATGTTTACTACAGATCAGGTCAACACCACTGTGTAACGGCGTTCGTCTGTCGAAAGAGAGTCGGACCAAAATGCCGCGTGGTGGTTACTCATGATCTTTAATGAAAATATGTACGATACATGAAATAACTTAAATTACAAAGCAACAAACGAAACGCGAAAACCTATACAGCCTATCTTGTGAAAACAAACACAGAGACAGGAAAAATCACCCACAAAACACACAGTGAAACCAAGGCTACCTAAATATGGTTCCCAATCAGAGACAACGAGAATCACCTGACTCTGATTGAGAACCGCCTCAGGCAGCCAAGCCTATGCTAGACACCCCTACTCAGCCGCAATCCCAATGCCTCCTAAAACCCCAATACGAAACACAACAAAACAAACCCATGTCACACCCTGGCCTGAACAAATAAATAACGAAAACACAAAATACTAAGACCAAGGCGTGACACACTGCTCTCCTTTAGAAGGATCAACTACAAAAGACTCAGTCCCAAGACAATAAAATGTAATAAAACGGATGATCAAATAGTCTCTCTTTGTTTAGAGGAGATCTTGAACTTTATTGAGCATTCTGTTCTGATAATATATATTATAATAATATAATAATATATGCCATTTAGCAGACGCTTTTATCCAAAGGGACTTACAGTCATGTGTGCATACATTCTACGTATGGGTGGTCCCGGGGATCGAACCCACTACCCTGGCGTTACAAGCGCCATGCTCTACCAACTGAGCTACAGGTAATGGGAGCTGTCTGACACTGCTGAGTCTGAGAGACAAAGGGTGACTTATTGCTACACTGAATAAACATCTAAAACATGCCTTCTGCTAATTATGTAGACACACTGACAGTAGCTTGTGATGTTGTTATTCCCAAAGGGGAAAGGGGAAAAACAGGTGATCTGACATCGATGGGTGATAAGAATTGGCATGGTCAGATCGTGTGGCTGGTCAGATCGTGTGGCTGGTCAGATCGTGTGGCTGGTCAGATCGTGTGGCTGGTCAGATCGTGTGGCTGGTCAGATCGTGTGGCTGGTCAGATCGTGTGGCTGGTCAGATTGTGTGGCTGGTCAGATCGTGTGGCTGGTCAGATCGTGTGGCTGGTCAGATCGTGTGGCTGGTCAGATCGTGTGGCATGGTCAGATCGTGTGGCTGGTCAGATCGTGTGGCTGGTCAGATCGTGTGGCTGGTCAGATCGTGTGGCTGGTCAGATCGTGTGGCATGGTCAGATCGTGTGGCTGGTCAGATCGTGTGGCTGGTCAGATCGTGTGGCTGGTCAGATCGTGTGGCTGGTCAGATCGTGTGGCATGGTCAGATGTGTGGCTGGTCAGATCGTGTGGCTGGTCAGATCGTGTGGCTGGTCAGATCGTGTGGCTGGTCAGATCGTGTGGCTGGTCAGATCGTGTGGCTGGTCAGATCGTGTGGCTGGTCAGATCGTGTGGCTGGTCAGATCGTGTGGCTGGTCAGATCGTGTGGCTGGTCAGATCGTGTGGCTGGTCAGATCGTGTGGCAAGGCATTTATCAATAAAAAATGATAAAAACACCATGTTACATTCTGATGTTGATTCAATGATACTTTAAAAGTGACAGGAAACAAATTAACAGAACAGCGTTATCAGACTTACGACTGGCAAGGTCAGTCAATGCTCTCTTCACACGAGGTCTATAGGTCAAACCCAGTCTCATGACTAGAGATGTAGGATCTCAATTTGACCAGTATGCGACATCAGGAAAATAACCCTGCAGCAATGTGCATTCTTATGTGGATTATAATTCATATATATTGTTAATGTTAAAACATTTTCCATGAGGCAAATCAGATCCAAATTACATCTAAAGGTTGATTCATTACATCTAGAGGTTGATTCATTACATCTAGAGGTTGATTCATTACATCTAGAGGTTGATTCATTACATCTAGAGGTTGATTCATTACATCTAGAGGTTGATTCATTACATCTAGAGGTTGATTCATTACATCTAGAGGTTGATTCATTACATCTAGAGGTTGATTCATTACATCTAGAGGTTGATTCATTACATCTAGAGGTTGATTCATTACATCTAGAGGTTGATTCATTATATCTAAAGGTTGATTCATTATATCTAGAGGTTGATCCATTACATCTAAAGATTGATTCATTACATCTAGAGGTTGATTCATTACATCTAGAGGTTGATTCATTATATCTAAAGGTTGATTCATTACATCTAGAGGTTGATTCATTACATCTAAAGGTTGATTCATTACATCTAGAGGTTGATTCATTACATCTAGAGGTTGATTCATTACATCTAAAGGTTGATTCATTACATCTAGAGGTTGATTCATTACATCTAGAGGTTGATTCATTACATCTAAAGATTGATTCATTACATCTAGAGGTTGATTCATTACATCTAGAGGTTGATGAATTACATCTAGAGGTTGATTCATTACATCTAAAGGTTGATTCATTACATCTAGAGGTTGATTCATTACATCTAAAGATTGATTCATTACATCTAGAGGTTGATTCATTACATCTAGAGGTTGATGAATTACATCTAGAGGTTGATTCATTACATCTAAAGGTTGATTCATTACATCTAGAGGTTGATTCATTACATCTAAAGGTTGATTCATTACATCTAGAGGTTGATTCATTACATCTAGAGGTTGATTCATTACATCTAGAGGTTGATGAATTACATCTAAAGGTTGATTCATTACATCTAGAGGTTGATTCATTACATCTAGAGGTTGATTCATTACATCTAGAGGTTGATTCATTACATCTAGAGGTTGATTCATTACATCTAGAGGTTGATTCATTACATCTAAAGATTGATTCATTACATCTAGAGGTTGATTCATTACATCTAGAGGTTGATGAATTACATCTAGAGGTTGATTCATTACATCTAAAGGTTGATTCATTACATCTAGAGGTTGATTCATTACATCTAAAGATTGATTCATTACATCTAGAGGTTGATTCATTACATCTAGAGGTTGATGAATTACATCTAAGGTTGATTCATTACATCTAAAGGTTGATTCATTACATCTGAGGTTGATTCATTACATCTAAGGTTGATTCATTACATCTAGAGGTTGATTCATTACATCTAGAGGTTGATTCATTACATCTAGAGGTTGATTCATTACATCTAAGGTTGATTCATTACATCTAGAGGTTGATTCATTACATCTAGAGGTTGATTCATTACATCTAGAGGTTGATTCATACATCTAGAGGTTGATTCATTACATCTAGAGGTTGATTCATTACATCTAGAGGTTGATTCATTAAAACTAAAGGTTGATTCATTACATCTAGAGGTTGATTCATTATATCTAGAGGTTGATTCATTACATCTAAAGATGGATTCATTACATCTAGAGGTTGATTCATTACATCTAGAGGTTGATTCATTATATCTAAAGGTTGATTCATTACATCTAGAGGTTGATTCATTACATCTAGAGGTTGATTCATTACATCTAAAGGTTGATTCATTACATCTAAAGGTTGATTCATTACATCTAGAGGTTGATTCATTACATCTAGAGGTTGATTCATTACATCTAAAGATTGATTCATTACATCTAGAGGTTGATTCATTACATCTAGAGGTTGATTCATTACATCTAGAGGTTGATTCATTACATCTAAAGGTTGATTCATTACATCTAGAGGTTGATTCATTACATCTAAAGATTGATTCATTATAATAATAATAATAATAATAAGGTTGATTCATTACATCTAGAGGTTGATTCATTACATCTAGAGGTTGATTCATTACATCTAGAGGTTGATGAATTACATCTAAAGGTTGATTCATTACATCTAGAGGTTGATTCATTACATCTAGAGGTTGATTCATTACATCTAGAGGTTGATTCATTACATCTAGAGGTTGATTCATTACATCTAGAGGTTGATGAATTACATCTAGAGGTTGATTCATTACATCTAAAGGTTGATTCATTACATCTAGAGGTTGATTCATTACATCTAAAGATTGATTCATTACATCTAGAGGTTGATTCATTACATCTAGAGGTTGATGAATTACATCTAGAGGTTGATTCATTACATCTAAAGGTTGATTCATTACATCTAGAGGTTGATTCATTACATCTAAAGGTTGATTCATTACATCTAGAGGTTGATTCATTACATCTAGAGGTTGATTCATTACATCTAGAGGTTGATGAATTACATCTAAAGGTTGATTCATTACATCTAGAGGTTGATTCATTACATCTAGAGGTTGATTCATTACATCTAGAGGTTGATTCATTACATCTAGAGGTTGATTCATTACATCTAGAGGTTGATTCATTACATCTAGAGGTTGATTCATTAAAACTAAAGGTTGATTCATTACATCTAGAGGTTGATTCATTATATCTAGAGGTTGATTCATTACATCTAAAGATGGATTCATTACATCTAGAGGTTGATTCATTACATCTAGAGGTTGATTCATTATATCTAAAGGTTGATTCATTACATCTAGAGGTTGATTCATTACATCTAAAGGTTGATTCATTACATCTAAAGGTTGATTCATTACATCTAAAGGTTGATTCATTACATCTAAAGGTTGATTCATTACATCTAGAGGTTGATTCATTACATCTAGAGGTTGATTCATTACATCTAGAGGTTGATTCATTACATCTAAAGGTTGATTCATTACATCTAGAGGTTGATTCATTACATCTAGAGGTTGATTCATTACATCTAGAGGTTGATTCATTACATCTAGAGGTTGATTCATTACATCTAGAGGTTGATTCATTACATCTAGAGGTTGATTCATTACATCTAGAGGTTGATTCATTACATCTAAAGGTTGATTCATTACATCTAGAGGTTGATTCATTACATCTAGAGGTTGATTCATTACATCTAAAGGTTGATTCATTACATCTAGAGGTTGATTCATTACATCTAAAGGTTGATTCATTACATCTAGAGGTTGATTCATTACATCTAGAGGTTGATTCATTACATCTAGAGGTTGATTCATTACATCTAGAGGTTGATTCATTACATCTAGAGGTTGATTCATTACATCTAGAGGTTGATTCATTACATCTAGAGGTTGATTCATTACATCTAGAGGTTGATTCATTACATCTAGAGGTTGATTCATTACATCTAGAGGTTGATTCATTACATCTAGAGGTTGATTCATTACATCTAGAGGTTGATTCATTACATCTAAAGGTTGATTCATTACATCTAGAGGTTGATTCATTACATCTAGAGGTTGATTCATTACATCTAGAGGTTGATTCATTACATCTAGAGGTTGATTCATTACATCTAGAGGTTGATTCATTACATCTAGAGGTTGATTCATTACATCTAGAGGTTGATTCATTACATCTAGAGGTTGATTCATTACATCTAGAGGTTGATTCATTACATCTAAAGGTTGATTCATTACATCTAAAGGTTGATTCATTACATCTAAAGGTTGATTCATTACATCTAAAGGTTGATTCATTACATCTAAAGGTTGATTCATTACATCTAAAGGTTGATTCATTACATCTAGAGGTTGATTCATTACATCTAAAGATTGATTCATTACATCTAGAGGTTGATTCATTACATCTAGAGGTTGATTCATTACATCTAGAGGTTGATTCATTACATCTAGAGGTTGATTCATTACATCTAGAGGTTGATTCATTACATCTAGAGGTTGATTCATTACATCTAGAGGTTGATTCATTACATCTAGAGGTTGATTCATTACATCTAGAGGTTGATTCATTACATCTAGAGGTTGATTCATTAAAACTAAGGTTGATTCATTACATCTAGAGGTTGATTCATTATATCTAGAGGTTGATTCATTACATCTAAAGATTGATTCATTACATCTAGAGGTTGATTCATTACATCTAAAGGTTGATTCATTACATCTAAAGGTTGATTCATTACATCTAGAGGTTGATTCATTACATCTAGAGGTTGATTCATTACATCTAGAGGTTGATTCATTACATCTAGAGGTTGATTCATTACATCTAGAGGTTGATTCATTACATCTAAAGGTTGATTCATTACATCTAAAGGTTGATTCATTCTATCTAAAGGTTGATTCATTCTATCTAGAGGTGGACATTTTCTTTATAGAGGTAGATATGTCTAGAGGTGGAAATATTCTATCTAGAGGTGGAAATATTATATCTAGAGGTGGATATATTCTATCTAGAGGTGTATATATTCTATATAAAGCTAGATATATCTAGATGGGGATATATTTTCTATCTAGAGGTGGATATATTTTATCGAGGGGTGGATATATTCTGTCTAGAGGTGGATATATTCTATCTAGAGGTGGAAATATTATATCTAGAGGTGGATATATTCTATCTAGAGGTGTATATATTCTATATAAAGCTAGATATATCTAGATGGGGATATATTTTCTATCTAGAGGTGGATATATTTTATCGAGGGGTGGATATATTCTGTCTAGAGGTGGATATATTCTATCTAGAAGTTGAAATATTCTATCTATCGGTGGATATATTCTATCTAGAGGTGGATATATTCTGTCCAGAGGTGGATATATTCTATCTAGAGGTGGATATATTTTATCTTGAGGTGGATATATTCTATCTGGAGGTGGATTTATTCTATCAGAAGTAGATATATCTAGAGGTGGATATATTCTGTCCAGAGGTGGATATATTCTATCTGGAGGTGGATTTATTCTATCAGAAGTAGATATATTCTATCAGAAGTAGATATATTCTATCAGAAGTAGATATATCTAGAGGGGGATATATTTTATATATTTTATCTATCTTTGGATATATTCTATCTAGAGGTGGATATATTTTATCTAGAGGTGGATATATTCTATCTAGAGGGGATATGTTTTATCTATCGGTGGATATATTATATCTAGAGGTGGATATATTCTATCAGAAGTAGATATATCTAGAGGTGGATATATTCTATATTCTATCTATCTATCTGCTTCCTGGCTGATGTTTTGCTCACTTTTGAATGCTGGAGGTGCTTTCACTCTAGTGGTAGCATGAGACGGAGTCTACAACCCACACAAGTGGCTTAGGTAGTGCAGTTCATCCAGGATGGCACATCAATGCGAGCTGTGGCAGGAAGGTTTGCTGTGTCTGTCAGCGTAGTGTCCAGAGCATGGAGGCGCTACCAGGAGACAGGCCAGCACATCAGGAGACGTGGAGGAGGCGGTAGGAGGGCAACAACCCAGTAGCAGGACCGCTACCTCCGCCTTTGTGCAAGGAGGAGCAGGAGGAGCACCTTGCAAAATGACCTCCAGCAGGCCACAAATGTGCATGTGTCTGCTCAAACGGTCAGAAACAGATTCCATGAGGGTGAGATGAGGGCCCGACGTCCACAGGTGGGGGTTGTGCTTACAGCCCAACACCGTGCAGGACGTTTGGCATTTGCCAGAGAACACCAAGATTGGCAAATTCGCCACTGGTGCTCAGTGTGAAAGCAGGTTCACACTGAGCACATGTGACAGACGTGACAGTCTGGAGACGCCGTGGAGAACGTTCTGCTGCCTGCAACATCCTCCAGCATGACCGGTTTGGCGGTGGGTCAGTCATGGTGTGGGGTGGCATTTCTTTGGGGGGCCACACAGCCTTCCATGTGCTCGCCAGAGGTAGCCTGACTGCCATTAGGTACCGAGATGAGATCCTCAGACCCCTTGTGAGACCATATGCTGGTGCGGGTGGCCCTGGGTTCCTCCTAATGCAAGTCAATGCTAGACTTCATGTGGCTGGAGTGTGTCAGCAGTTCCTGCAAGAGGAAGGCATTGATGCTATGGACCACTCGTTCCCCAGACCTGAATCCAATTGAGCACATCTGGGACATCATGTCTCGCTCCATCCACCAACGCCATGTTGCACCACAGACTGTCCAGGAGTTGGCGGATGCTTTGGTCCAGGTCTGGGAGGAGATCCCTCAGGAGACCATCAGCCACCTCATCAGGAGCATGCCCAGGCGTTGTAGGGAGGTCATACAGGCACGTGGAGGCCACACACTACTGAGCCTCATTTTGACTTGTTTTAAGGACATTACATCAAAGTTGGATCAGCCTGTAGTGTGATTATCCAGATCCAGACCTCCATGGGTTGATAAATTAGATTTCCATTGATAATTTTTGTGTGATTTTGTTGACAGCACATTCAACTATGTAAAGAAAAAAGTATTTAATAAGAATATTTCATTCATTCAGATCTAGGATGTGTTATTTTAGTGTTCCCTTAATTTTTTTGAGCAGTGTATATCTATTGACACATTGATGAAAATAATCATGGCCTCTAAACCTTCAAGCTGCATACTGGACCCTATTCCAACTAAACAACTGAAAGAGCTGCTTCCTGTGCTTGGCCCTCCTATGTTGAACATAACCAAACAGCTCTCTATCCACCAGATGTGCACCAAACTCACTAAAAGTGGCAGTAAAGTCTCTCTTGAAAAAGCCTAACCTTGACCCAGAAAATATAAAAAACTATCGGCCTATATCAAATCTTCCATTCCTCTCAAAATGTGTAGAAAAGGCTCTTGCGCAGCAACTCACTGCCTTCCTGAAGACAAACAATGTATACAAAATGCTTCAGTCTGGTTTTAGACCCCATCATAGCACTGAGACTGCACTTGTGAAGGTGGTAAATTACCTTTTAATGGCGTCAGACCGAGGCTCTGCATCTGTCCTCGTGCTCCTAGACCTTAGTGCTGCTTTTGATACCATCGATCACCACATTCTTTTGGAGAGATTGGAAACCCAAATTGGTCTACACGGACATGTTCTGGCCTGGTTTAGGTCTTATCTGTCGGAAAGATATCATTTGTCTCTGGAGATGGTTTGTACTGACAAATCAAATACATCCATGCTCTTGTCACTTCAAGATTAGACTACTGCAATGCACTACTTTCCGGCTACCCGGATAAAGCACTAAATAAACTTCAGTTAGTGGTAAACACGGCTGCTAGAATCTTGACTAGAACCAAAAAATGTGATCATATTACTCCAGTACTCTCTACACGGGCTGATTTCAAGGTTTTACTGCTAACCTACAAAGCATTACATGGGCTTGCTCCTACCGATCTTTCTGATTTGGTCCTGCCGTCCATACCTAGACATACGCAATGGTCAGAAGACGCAGGCATCCTTTCTGTCCCGAGAATTTCTAAGCAAACAGCTGGAGGCAGGGCTTTCTCCGACAGAGCTCCGTTTTTATGGAATGGTCTGCCATGTGAAAGACGCAGATTCAGTCTCAAACTTTATGTCATTATTGAAGACTCATCTCTTCAGTGGGTCATATGATATAGTGTACTCTGGCCCAGGAGTGTGAAGGTGAACGGAAAGGCACTGGAGCAACGAACCGCCCTTGCTGTCTCTGCCTGTCGGTTCCCTCTCCACTGGGATTCTCTGCCTCTAACCCTATTACAGTCACTGGCTTACTGGAGATCTTCCATGCTGTCCCTAGGAGGGGTGCGTCACTTGAGTGGGGTTGGCGCCCCCCTTTGACCCACCTAGCTGACTATGACTGAGATATGGCCCACCTAGCTGACTATGATTGAGATATGACCCACCTAGTTGACTATGACTGAGATATGGCCCACCTAGCTGACTATGACTGAGATATGACACACCTAGTTGACTATGACTGAGATATGACACACCTAGTTGACTATGACTGAGATATGGCCCACCTAGCTGACTATGACTGAGATATGGCCCACCTAGCTGACTATGACTGAGATATGGCCCACCTAGTTGACTATGACTGAGATATGGC
>NC_068450.1:1920869-1925869 GCF_023373465.1 Oncorhynchus keta | reverse complement strand
GTGTTGTTGACTAGAAACATAGAGAGAGAGGGAGGGAAGAAGGGGGGGGAGAGAGACAGAGAAAGAAAGGGAGTGAGGGAGGGAGACAGAGAGAGAAAGAGAGAGAGCGCGGGAAGGGGAGGAAGAGAGATGAGAGAGAGAGAGAGAGAGAGAGAGAGATGAAGAAAGAGAGAGAGAGTGGGTGTTTCCTGTGTTGTTTGTAACCTGGAAACAGGTAGACTTCAGGAGACTTCTGTCACCGGTGGACCTGAGGCCTTTAAATGTTGAATAGTTGCTGCTGGGAGGGGCCAAGTCATCTTAAATGGCTCCTATTCCCTATATAGTGCACTAGTTTTTGACCAGAAGTAGTACACTATATAGGGAATAGGGTGCAAAATGGGAGGCAAGCCTTGGTGTACCTGACATTACATTGACCAATCCATCTGGTTTTTGTAAATTACACACGGACACTCAGCTATGTGGTGTATGTAACCTGCCCCTCCATGTGCAGTGAGCTGCATTGATGGTTAAAACAAGGACAAAGTCTGGGGAACAGTTTCATCAAACTGCTGTTAGTGCTATCCCTGTCTCCATTCTGTTGTTCTGGTCTAACTCCAGACCATATGGTGTGTGTGTGTGTTGCAGGAGTCATGGTGAAGTGTGTAGCCGTAATTCTGTCAGGGTGTGGAGTCTATGATGGGACTGAGGTCCACGAGGCGTCAGCTGTACTGGTCCACCTCAGCAGGGCTGGAGCTAAGGTAAGGGTGGTCTACAATAGGGTTACGACTGGAGCTAAGGTAAGGGTGGTCTACATTAGGGTTAGGGGCTAAGGAAAGGGTGGTCGACATTAGGGTCAGGGGCTAAGGTAAGGGTGGTCTACATTAGGGTTACGACTGGAGCTAAGGTAAGGGTGGTCTACATTAGGGTTAGGGGCTAAGGAAAGGGTGGTCGACATTAGGGTCAGGGGCTAAGGTAAGGGTGGTCTTACATTAGGGTTACGACTGGAGCTAAGGTAAGGGTGGTCTACATTAGGGTTAGGGCCTAAGGTAAGGGTGGTCTACATTAGTGGTCCTTCTGTAGCTCAGTTGGTAGAGCATGGGGCTTGTAACGCCAGGGTAGTGTGTTCGATCCCCGGGACCACCCATACTTAGAATGTATGCACACATGACTGTAAGTCGCTTTGGATAAAAGCGTCTGCTAAATGGCATATATTATTATTATTATTATTATATTATTAGGGTTAGGGCCTAAGGTAAGGGTGGTCTTACATTAGGGTTAGGGCCTAAGGTAAGGGTGGTCTACATTAGGGTTAGGGCCTAAGGTAAGGGTAGTCTACATTAGGGTTAGGGCCTAAGGTAAGGGTGGTCTACATTAGGGTTAGGGCCTAAGGTAAGGGTAGTCTACATTAGGGTTAGGGGCTAAGGTAAGGGTGGTCTACATCGGGATTTGGGGCTAAGGTAAGGGTGGTCTACATTAGGGCTAGAGCTAAGGTAAGGGTGGTCTATGTTAGGGTTAGTGTTAAAGGCTAAGGTAAGGGTGGTCTACGTTAGGGTTAGGGGCTAAGGTAAGGGTGGTCTACATTAGGGTTAGGGGCTAATGTAAGGGTAGTCTACATTGGGATTAGGGGCTAAGGTAAGGGTGGTCTACGTTAGGGTTAGGGGATAAGGTAAGGGTGGTCTACATTAGGGCTGGAGCTAAGGTAAGGGTGGTCTACGTTAGGGTTAGGGTTAGGGGCTAAGGTAAGGGTGGTCTACGTTAGGGTTATGACTGGAGATAATGTAAGTCTACATTAGGGTTAGGGGCTAAGGTAAGGGTGGTCCACCTCAGCAGGGCTGGAGCTAAGGTAAGGGTGGTCTACATTAGGGTTAGGGCCTAAGGTAAGGGTGGTCTACATTAGGGTTAGGGTTAGGGGCTAAGGTAAGGGTGGTCTACGTTAGGGTTAGGGCCTAAGGTAAGGGTGGTCTACGTTAGGGTTAGGGCCTAAGGTAAGGGTGGTCTACATTAGGGTTAGGGCCTAAGGTAAGGGTGGTCTACATTAGGGTTAGGGCCTAAGGTAAGGGTGGTCTACATTAGGGTTAGGGGCTAAGGTAAGGGTGGTCGACATTAGTGTTAGGGCCTAAGGTAAGGGTGGTCTACATTAGGGTTAGGGCCTAAGGTAAGGGTGGTCTACATTAGGGTTAGGGCCTAATAATAATAATAATAATAATAATAATATATGCCATTTAGCAGACGCTTTTATCCAAAGCGACTTACAGTCATGTGTGTATACATTCTACGTATGGGTGGTCCCGGGAATCGAACCCACTACCCTGGCGTTACAAGCGCCATGCTCTACCAACTGAGCTACAGAAGGACCTAATGTAATGGTGGTCTACATTAGGGTTAGGGGCTAAGGTAAGGGTGGTCTACATTAGGGTTAGGGGCTAAGGTCAGGGTGGTCTACATTAGGGTTAGGGGCTAAGGTAAGGGTGGTCTATTTTAGGGTTAGGGGCTAAGGTAAGGGTAGTCTACATTGGGATTAGGGGCTAAGGTAAGGGTAGTCTACATTGGGATTAGGGGCTACGGTAAGGGTGGTCTACGTTAGGGTAAGGGGATAAGGTAAGGTTGGTCTACATTGGGGCTGGAGCTAAGGTAAGGGTAGTCTACGTTAGGGTTATGACTGGAGCTAATGTAAGTCTACATTAGGGTTAGGGGCTAAGGTAAGGGTGGTCTACATTAGGGCTAGAGCTAAGGTAAGGGTGGTCTACATTAGGGTTAGGGCCTAAGGTAAGGGAGGTCTACATTTGGGCTAGAGCTAAGGTAAGGCTGGTTTACATTAGGGTTAGGGGCTAAGGTAAGGGTGATCTACATTAGGGTTAGGGCCTAAGTTTAGGGTTGTCTACATTAGGGTTAGGGCCTAAGGTAAGGGTGGTCTACATTAGGGCTAGAGATAAGGTAAGGGTGGTCTACATTAGGGCTAGAGCTAAGGGTGGACTACATTAGGGTTAGGGCCTAAGGTAAGGGTGGTCTACATTAGGGCTAGAGCTAAGGTAAGGGTGGTCTACAATAGAGTTAGGGGCCAAGGTAAGGGTAGTCTACATTAGGGTTAGGGGCTAAGGTAAGGGTGGTCTACATTAGAGTTAGGGCCTAAGGTAAGGGTGGTCTACATTAGGGTTAGGGGCTAAGGTAAGGGTGGTCTACATTAGGGTTAGGGCCTAAGGTAAGGGTAGTCTACATTGGGATTAGGGGCTAAGGTAAGGGTGGTCTACGTTAGGGTTAGGGGATAAGGTAAGGGTGGTCTACATTAGGGCTGGAGCTAAGGTAAGGGTGGTCTACGTTAGGGTTAGGGTTAGGGGCTAAGGTAAGGGTGGTCTACGTTAGGGTTATGACTGGAGATAATGTAAGTCTACATTAGGGTTAGGGGCTAAGGTAAGGGTGGTCCACCTCAGCAGGGCTGGAGCTAAGGTAAGGGTGGTCTACGTTAGGGTTATGACTGGAGATAATGTAAGTCTACATTAGGGTTAGGGCCTAAGGTAAGGGTGGTCTACATTAGGGTTAGGGTTAGGGGCTAAGGTAAGGGTGGTCTACGTTAGGGTTAGGGCCTAAGGTAAGGGTGGTCTACGTTAGGGTTAGGGCCTAAGGTAAGGGTGGTCTACATTAGGGTTAGGGCCTAAGGTAAGGGTGGTCTACATTAGGGTTAGGGCCTAAGGTAAGGGTGGTCTACATTAGGGTTAGGGGCTAAGGTAAGGGTGGTCGACATTAGGGTTAGGGCCTAAGGTAAGGGTGGTCTACATTAGGGTTAGGGCCTAAGGTAAGGGTGGTCTACATTAGGGTTAGGGCCTAATGTAATGGTGGTCTACATTAGGGTTAGGGGCTAAGGTAAGGGTGGTCTACATTAGGGTTAGGGGCTAAGGTCAGGGTGGTCTACATTAGAGTTAGGGGCTAAGGTAAGGGTGGTCTATTTTAGGGTTAGGGACTAAGGTAAGGGTAGTCTACATTGGGATTAGGGGCTACGGTAAGGGTGGTCTACGTTAGGGTAAGGGGATAAGGTAAGGTTGGTCTACATTAGGCTGGAGCTAAGGTAAGGGTGGTCTACGTTAGGGTTAGGGTTAGGGGCTAAGGTAAGGGTAGTCTACGTTAGGGTTATGACTGGAGCTAATGTAAGTCTACATTAGGGTTAGGGGCTAAGGTAAGGGTGGTCTACATTAGAGTTAGGGCCTAAGGTAAGGGTGGTCTACATTAGGGTTAGGGGCTAAGGTAAGGGTGGTCTACATTAGGGTTAGGGCCTAAGGTAAGGGTGGTCTACATTAGGGCTAGAGCTAAGGTAAGGCTGTTTTACATTAGGGTTAGGGGCTAAGGTAAGGGTGATCTACATTAGGGTTAAGGCCTAAGGTAAGGGTGGTCTACATTAGGGCTAGAGCTAAGGTAAGGGTGGTTTACATTAGGGTTAGGGCCGACGGTAAGGGTGGTCTACATTAGGGTTAGGGCCTAAGGTAAGGGTGGTCTACATTAGGGTTAGGGGCTAAGGTCAGGGTGGTCTACATTAGGGCTAGAGGTAAGGTAAGGGTGGTCTACATTAGGGTTACTGCCAAAGGTAAGGGTTGTCTACATTAGGGTTAGGGGCTAAGGTAAGAGTGGTCTACATTAGGGCTAGAGCTAAGGTAAGGGTTAGGGTTGGGGCTAGAGCTAAGCTAAGGGTGGTCTACATTAGGGTTAGGGCCTAAGGTAACGGTGGTCTACATTAGGGTTAGGGGCTAATGTAAGGGTGGTCTACATTAGGGTTATGACTGGAGCTAAGGTAAGTGTAGTCTACATTAGGGTTAGGGGCTAAGGTAAAGGTTGTCTACATTAGGGTTAGGGGCTAAGGTAAGGGTGGTCTACATTAGGGTTAGGGCCTAAGGTAAAGGTTGTCTACATTAGGGCTGGAGCTAAGGTAAGGTTGGTCTACTCCCTCCTCTCACCTCCTCTCCTAACCCCCCCTCCACCTCCTCTTCACTCCTCTCCTCTCCTAACCCCTCCTCCATCTCCTCTTCACTCCTCTC
>NC_068450.1:1900869-1915869 GCF_023373465.1 Oncorhynchus keta | reverse complement strand
GGCCTGCGTCTGGTGACCGTAGCGTACGTGTAGGTATGTACGGCAGGACCAAATCGGAAAGATAGGTAGGGGCAAGCCCATGTACTGCTTTGTAGGTTAGCAGTAAAATCTTGAAATCAGCCCTTACCTTAACAGGAAGCCAGTGTAGGGAGGCTAGCACTGGAGTAATATGATCAAATGTTCTGGTTCTAGTCAGGATTCCAGCAGCCTTATTTAGCACTAACCATGTGTATGTAATAAATAAAATGTGAATTGATTTGATGTGATTTGTCATGGAAAGAGTAGGTGTTCTTAATATTTTGTACACTCAGTGTATGTGACATTACATTTTATTGATAACATTTGCCTACATTAGGAACTCTCTTGGTGAAGTCCACAGGACTGAACATTAGCAAATTCAACATACATGTCTCTATCACTATCACCAACACATACAGATCAGTGGTAACTCTACAATTCACTGGAAAAGGCAATGCACACCGGGAAATTATACTCGAGGTGTGCCTTATTGGGGGCATGGCTTTCAAATTGTTATTTTTGGCCACCCGTGAGAGGCAGTGTTGTATCACTTTAACTGGTCTATGCTTGAGCTAATTTACATGTTATAATGTCTGCTGCTGGTTCTGATGTCTTAAATGTTTACATAAGAGCATGTAGCAATAAAGACTTGTGAGTGTAGTTTGTAATGTCCTTAACTCAACATTGACCTTGTCAAGAAATACGGACCTCTTGATGTAGTGTTTAAAACTACTATATGAGGTGTTATTGTAGAACTCCATTGGGGTTAACAATAAACACTTCCTGGTGTTAAAACTACTACATGAGGTGTTATTGACAAACACTGACAAAGTGTAACAGCATCAGCACTGAGTACAGTGTTAATTTAACACTCAGAAGTTTGGACCGTAAAGACACTGGCCCAAATTTAAATGTAACACTGTGAGGGCTCATGTGAACTAGGCAAGTCCGTTAAGAACAAATTCTTAATTACAATGACGGTCTACACCGGCCAAACCCGGACGATGCTGGGCCAATTGTGTGCCGCCCTATGGGACTCCCAATCACAGCTGGTTGTGATACAGCAGTGCCTTAGACCGCTGCTCCACTCAGGAGACTGTTGATTTAACACTGAAGAATTTGTTATGCGCTCATATTGTACTGTCACTAAGTTTGATCATCATATTTATTTTAGTTATAAGAAATGTGAAAACTTTAGTAAGTCGTTTATCATTTGATTGTTACTATATTTAGAAATAATATCCGTCATTTCAAGCCCTATTGCCCCAGTTTTGTTGAATCTGAATATTATACAATGTACATCAGCAATTTCTAACTATTTTAACCAGGAAGGGGATTTCCTTTCTAAAGCTACGCAGCATGACCCGTTATTGTTTGTAGCCTCCTCATGAAAAATAATGATGTTTGGGTAAGTTTAGTTAGGTGGAAATCTACATTTTGCCCTTTCATTCAACTGGTTAAAATCCCAATCCCAGAATATTTTACAAATGAAACGTAGTTTGCTGTGACTTACAAAGTAAGGCCCACCAAGTTCCACAGAGAAAGATGCCAGTGTCTAGTGAGACAGTTTATTCAACACATAAAACACAATAAGACACATGAAGAGGTAATATAGCATGACGTCCCAGATACATCAGCTTACATGTTCATACAGCATTTCATTTGTCCTCCATTCACATTTTATACATGTAATTATTATCATTATCAATGCACTAAAACAGGAGATGGACTCCAGGTCAGCTCAGGTCACCTTCAGAGTGGCTTGCCTTTTTGTTCACTCTACAGAAACAGGAGATGGTCTCCTGCCCTACGGGCCGTTCTGGTTCACTCTACAGAAACATGGGATGGTCTCCTGCCCTACGGGCCGTTCTGGTTCACTCTACAGAAACAGGAAATGGTCTCCTGCCCTACGGACCGTTCTGGTTCACTCTACAGAAACAGGAGATGGTCTCCTGCCCTACGGGCCCTTCTGGTTCACTCTACAGAAACATGAGATGGTCTCCTGCCCTACGGACCGTTCTGGTTCACTCTACAGAAACAGGAGATGGTCTCCTGCCCTACGGGCCGTTCTGGTTCACTCTACAGAAACATGAGATGGTCTCCTGCCCTACGGACCGTTCTGGTTCACTCTACAGAAACAGGAGATGGTCTCCTGCCCTACGGGCCATTCTGGTTCACTCTACAGAAACAGGAGATGGTCTCCTGGCCTACGGGCCGTTCTGGTTCACTCTACAGAAACAGGAGATGGTCTCCTGCCCTACGGGCCGTTCTGGTTCACTCTACAGAAACAGGAGATGGTCTCCTGCCCTACGGGCCGTTCTGGTTCACTCTACAGAAACAGGAGATGGTCTCCTGTCCTACGGGCCGTTCTGGTTCACTCTACAGAAACATGAGATGGTCTCCTGCCCTACGGGCCATTCTGGTTCACTCTACAGAAACAGGAGATGGTCTCCTGCCCTACGGGCCATTCTGGTTCACTCTACAGAAACAGGAGATGGTCTCCTGCCCTACGGGCCGTTCTGGTTCACTCTACAGAAACAGGAGATGGTCTCCTGCCCTACGGGCCATTCTGGTTCACTCTACAGAAACAGGAGATGGTCTCCTGCCCTACGGGCCATTCTGGTTCACTCTACAGAAACATGAGATGGTCTCCTGCCCTACGGGCCGTTCTGGTTCACTCTACAGAAACAGGAGATGGTCTCCTGCCCTACGGGCCGTTCTGGTTCACTCTACAGAAACAGGAGATGGTCTCCTGCCCTACGGGCCGTTCTGGTTCACTCTACAGAAACATGAGAGAAACAGGAGATGGTCTCCTGCCCTACGGGCCGTTCTGGTTCACTCTACAGAAACATGAGATGGTCTCCTGCCCTACGGGCCATTCTGGTTCACTCTACAGAAACAGAGATGGTCTCCTGGCCTACGGGCCGTTCTGGTTCACTCTACAGAAACAGGAGATGGTCTCCTACGGGCCGTTCTGGACAGAAACAGGAGATGGTCTCCTACATGGTTCTGGTTACTCAGAGAAACAGGAGATGGTCTCCTGCCCTACGGGCCGTTCTGGTTCACTCTACAGAAACAGGAGATGGTCTCATGCCCTACGGGCCGTTCTGGTTCACTCTACAGAAACAGGAGATGGTCTCCTGCCCTACGGGCCATTCTGGTTCACTCTACAGAAACAGGAGATGGTCTCCTGCCCTACGGGCCATTCTGGTTCACTCTACAGAAACAGGAGATGGTCTCCTGCCCTACGGGCCATTCTGGTTCACTCTACAGAAACAGGAGATGGTCTCCTGCCCTACGGGCCATTCTGGTTCACTCTACAGAAACAGGAGATGGTCTCCTGCCCTACGGGCCATTCTGGTTCACTCTACAGAAACAGGAGATGGTCTCCTGCCCTACGGGCCCTCTGGTTCACTCTACAGAAACAGGAGATGGTCTCCTGCCCTATTTTCTGGTTCTCTCTACAGAAACAGGAGATGGTCTCCTGCCCTACGGGCTCTCTGGTTCACATTACAGAAACAGGAGATGGTCTCCTGTCCTACGGGCCGCATTCTGGTTCACTCTACAGAAACATGAGATGGTCTCCTGCCCTACGGGCCATTCTGGTTCACTCTACAGAAACAGGAGATGGTCTCCTGCCCTACGGGCCATTCTGGTTCACTCTACAGAAACAGGAGATGGTCTCCTGCCCTACGGGCCGTTCTGGTTCTCTCTACAGAAACAGGAGATGGTCTCCTGGCCTACGGGCCGTTCTGGTTCACTCTACAGAAACAGGAGATGGTCTCCTGCCCAAATGGCCGTTCTGGTTCACTCTACAGAAACAGGAGATGGACTCCTGCCCTACGGGCCGTTCTGGTTCACTCTACAGAAACAGGAGATGGACCCCTGCCCTACGGGCCGTTCTGGTTCACTCTACAGAAACAGGAGATGGACTCCTGCCCTACGGGCCGTTCTGGTTCACTCTACAGAAACAGGAGATGGACCCCTGCCCTACGGGCCGTTCTGGTTCACTCTACAGAAACAGGAGATGGTCTCCTGCCCTACGGGACGTTCTGGTTCACTCTACAGAAACAGGAGATGGTCTCCTGCCCTACGGGCCATTCTGGTTCACTGTACAGAAACAGGAGATGGTCTCCTACCCTACGGGCCGTTCTGGTTCACTCTACAGAAACAGGAGATGGTCTCCTACCCTACGGGCCGTTCTGGTTCACTCTACAGAAACAGGAGATGGTCTCCTGCCTTACGGGCCGTTCTGGTTCACTCTACAGAAACAGGAGATGGTCTCCTGCCCTACGGGCCGTTCTGGTTCACTCTACAGAAACAGGAGATGGACCCCTGCCCTACGGGCCGTTCTGGTTCACTCTACAGAAACAGGAGATGGTCTCCTGCCCTACGGGCCGTTCTGGTTCACTCTACAGAAACATCAGATAGACTCCAGCCCGACCCAGTCCAACCCAGCCCGACCCAGTCCAACCCAGTCCAACCCAGATACTGTGTGACACATGCTGTACGGTTCTAAACACTTCTAAATGGACGTTACCATGACAACATATAGTCCGAAACACCGAAAACAGAGTTTAGCATTTTATTTCATACCCCCAAGACATGCTAACCTCTCACCATTACAATAACAGTTGAGGTTAGCATTTTATTTCATACCCCCAAGACATGCTAACCTCTAACCATTAAAATAACAGGGGAGGTTAGCATTTTATTTCATACCCCCAAGACATGCTAACCTCTCACCATTACAATAACAGGGGAGGTTAGCATTTTATATCATACCCCCAAGACATGCTAACCTCTCACCATTACAATAACAGGGGAGGTTAGCATTTTATATCATACCCCCAAGACATGCTAACCTCTCAGCATTACAATGACAGGGGAGGTTAGCATTTTATATCATACCCCCAAGACATGCTAACCTGTCACCATTACAATAACAGGGGAGGTTAGCATTTTATATCATACCCCCAAGACATGCTAACCTCTCACCATTACAATAACAGGGGAGGTTAGCATTTTATATCATACCCCCAAGACATGCTAACCTCTCACCATTACAATAACAGGGGAGGTTAGCATTTTATATCATACCCCCAAGACATGCTAACCTCTCACCATTACAATAACAGGGGAGGTTAGCATTTTATATCATACCCCCAAGACATGCTAACCTCTCACCATTACAATAACAGGGGAGGTTAGCATTTTTGGAGAGTATGATGTTTTTGTCTGTTCTCACTCATCATTAATCATGATTCATTCAGGATTATCCGTAATCATGAGAACATCCACGTTAATGTAGAAGTGTTGAGAAACATAGTTGATTCTAATCTCCATTATTTAACATTTCTATTGGGCACAAAATAATCTGAAACTCAACCAAAACAAACATCAAATGCATCCAACAAGTTTGTAGAGTCACAAGATTGATATATTTAAAGCTATGAACAAGGGACCAAATACTAAACTGTTGACTACCTTAATACATAGAAGTGAATTTGTCCCAGTACTTTTGGTCTCCTAATATGGGGGACTGTGTACAAAAAGGGATGTTTAAACCGTTCATCCGATATCATCAAGGTGAACACAGCAGTAAGTCATCAAGGTGAACACAGCAGTAAGTCATCAAGGTGAACACAGCATTAAGTCATCAAGGTGAACACAGCAGTAAGTCATCAAGGTGAATACAGCAGTAAGTCATCAAGGTGAATACAGCAGTAAGTCATCAAGGTGAACACAGCAGTAAGTCATCAAGGTGAACACAGCAGTAAGTCATCAAGGTGAACACAGCAGTAAGTCATCAAGGTGAAGTCACAGCAGTAAGTCATCAAGGTGAACACAGCAGTAAGTCATCAAGGTGAACACAGCAGTAAGTCATCAAGGTGAACACAGCAGTAAGTCATCAAGGTGAACACAGCAGTAAGTCATCAAGGTGAACACAGCAGTAAGTCATCAAGGTGAACACAGCAGTAAGTCATCAAGGTGAACACAGCAGTAAGTCATCAAGGTGAACACAGCAGTAAGTCATCAAGTCAAGGTGAACACAGCAGTAAGTCATCAAGGTGAACACAGCAGTAAGTCAAGTCAGTAAGTCAAGGTGAACACAGCAGTAAGTCATCAAGGTGAACACAGCAGTAAGTCAAGGTGTCATCAAGGTGAACACAGCAGTAAGTCATCAAGGTGAACACAGCAGTAAGTCATCAAGGTGAACACAGCAGTAAGTCATCAAGGTGAACACAGCAGTAAGTCATCAAGGTGAACAGCAGCAGGTGTACAGCAGTAAGTCATCAAGGTGAACACAGCAGTAAGTCATCAAGGTGAACACAGCAGTAAGTCATCAAGGTGAACACAGCAGTAAGTCATCAAGGTGAACACAGCAGTAAGTCATCAAGGTGAATACAGCAGTAAGTCATCAAGGTGAACACAGCAGTAAGTCATCAAGGTGAACACAGCAGTAAGTCATCAAGGTGAACACAGCAGTAAGTCATCAAGGTGAACACAGCAGTAAGTCATCAAGGTGAACACAGCAGTAAGTCATCAAGGTGAACACAGCAGTAAGTCATCAAGGTGAACACAGCAGTAAGTCATCAAGGTGAACACAGCAGTAAGTCATCAAGGTGAACACAGCAGTAAGTCATCAAGGTGAACACAGCAGTAAGTCATCAAGGTGAACACAGCAGTAAGTCAAGGTGAACACAGCAGTAAGTCATCAAGTGTGAATACAGCAGTAAGTCATCAAGGTGAACACAGCAGTAAGTCATCAAGGTGAACACAGCAGTAAGTAAGTCAGTCAAGGTGAACACAGCAGTAAGTCATCAAGGTGAACACAGCAGTAAGTCATCAAGGTGAACACAGCAGTAAGTCATCAAGGTGAACACAGCAGTAAGTCATCAAGGTGAACACAGCAGTAAGTCATCAAGGTGAACACAGCAGTAAGTCATCAAGTGTGTCATCAAGGTGAACACAGCAGTAAGTCATCAAGGTGAACACAGCAGTAAGTCATCAAGGTGAACACAGCAGTAAGTCATCAAGGTGAATACAGCAGTAAGTCATCAAGGTGAACACAGCAGTAAGTCATCAAGGTGAATACAGCAGTAAGTCATCAAGGTGAACACAGCAGTAAGTCATCAAGGTGAATACAGCAGTAAGTCATCAAGGTGAACACAGCAGTAAGTCATCAAGGTGAACACAGCAGTAAGTCATCAAGGTGAACACAGCAGTAAGTCATCAAGGTGAATACAGCAGTAAGTCATCAAGGTGAATACAGCAGTAAGTCAGGTGAACACAGCAGGTCATCAAGGTGAATACAGCAGTAAGTCATCAAGGTGAATACAGCAGTAAGTCATCAAGGTGAACACAGCAGTAAGTAAGTCAGTCATCAAGGTGAACACAGCAGTAAGTCATCAAGGTGAATACAGCAGTAAGTCATCAAGGTGAATACAGCAGTAAGTCATCAAGGTGAACACAGCAGTAAGTCATCAAGGTGAACACAGCAGTAAGTCATCAAGGTGAACACAGCAGTAAGTCATCAAGGTGAACACAGCAGTAAGTCATCAAGGTGAACACAGCAGTAAGTCATCAAGGTGAACACAGCAGTAAGTCATCAAGGTGAACACAGCAGTAAGTCATCAAGGTGAATACAGCAGTAAGTCATCAAGGTGAATACAGCAGTAAGTCATCAAGGTGAATACAGTATCATCAGGTTCCTCTAAGTATCAGACAGTAATATGGTAATGGGATCTCTATGGATATGGTTGTAGTTGTGCTGTAAGGCTCATCACAGCAAGGTGGAGAAGTGACTGAACTGGTCTGATCCACTGGCCATCACTGTAGCATGGAAACGCCTGGGACGGTCTGGGTCCTGCAGAGAGAGAGAGAGAAACATAGGGTAGACACAGGTAGAGACATATCTACAGTAGTTCTCACCTGTAAAGGGTAGACACAGGTAGAGACATACAGTAGTTCTCACCAGGGTAGACACAGGTAGAGACATATCTCAGTAGTTCTCACCTGTATAGGGTAGACACAGGTAGAGACATATCTACAGTAGTTCTCACCTGTAAGGGTAGACACAGGTAGACATACACAGTAGTTCTCAGAGACACATAGAGACAGTAGTTCTCACCTGTAAAGGGTAGACACAGGTAGAGACATATCTACAGTAGTTCTCACCTGTAAAGGGTAGACACTGTAAGGGTAGACACAGGTAGAGACATAGACAGTAGTTCTCACCTGTATAGGGTAGACACAGGTAGAGACATATCTACAGTAGTTCTCACCTGTATAGGGTAGACACAGGTAGAGACATATCATAGTAGTTCTCACAGGGTAGTTCTCACCTGTATAGGGTAGATACAGGTAGAGACATATCACAGGTATAGGGTAGATACAGGTAGAGACATATCTACAGTAGTTCTCACCTGTATAGGGTAGACACAGGTAGAGACATATCTACAGTAGTTCTCACCTGTAAGGGTAGACACAGGTAGAGACATATCTACAGTAGTTCTCACCTGTAAGGGTAGACACAGGTAGAGACATATCTACAGTAGTTCTCACCTGTAAAGGGTAGACACAGGTAGAGACATATCTACAGTAGTTCTCACCTGTATAGGGTAGATACAGGTAGAGACATATCTACATAGTTCTCACCTAGGGTAGACACAGGTAGTTCTCACCAGTAGTTCTCACCTGTAAAGGGTAGACACAGGTAGAGACATATCTACAGTAGTTCTCACCTGTATAGGGTAGACACAGGTAGAGACATATCTACAGTATCACCTGTAAAGGGTAGACACAGGTAGAGACATATCTACAGTAGTTCTCACCTGTAAAGGGTAGACACAGGTAGAGACATATCTACAGTAGTTCTCACCTGTAAAGGGTAGACACAGGTAGAGACATATCTACAGTAGTTCTCACCTGTATAGGGTAGATACAGGTAGAGATATATCTACAGTAGTTCTCACCTGTAAAGGGTAGACACAGGTAGAGACATATCTACAGTAGTTCTCACCTGACACAGGTAGAGACATATCTACAGTAGTTCTCACCTGTAAAGGGTAGATACAGGTAGAGACATATCTACAGTAGTTCTCACCTGTATAGGGTAGACACAGGTTGAGACATATCTACAGTAGTTCTCACCTGTATAGGGTAGATACAGGTAGAGACATATCTACAGTAGTTCTCACCTGTATAGGGTAGATACAGGTAGAGACATATCTACAGTAGTTCTCACCTGTATAGGGTAGACACAGGTAGAGACATATCTACAGTAGTTCTCACCTGTATAGGGTAGACACAGGTAGAGACATATCTACAGTAGTTCTCACCTGTATAGGGTAGATACAGGTAGAGACATATCTACAGTAGTTCTCACCTGTATAGGGTAGATACAGATCTAGTTCTCAGTATCTACAGTAGTTCTCACCTGTAAAGGGTAGACACAGGTAGAGACATATCTACAGTAGTTCTCACCTGTAAAGGGTAGACACAGGTAGAGACATATCTACAGTAGTTCTCACCTGTATAGGGTAGATACAGGTAGAGACATATCTACAGTAGTTCTCACCTGTATAGGGTAGTCACAGGTAGAGACATATCTACAGTAGTTCTCACCTGTATAGGGTAGATACAGGTAGAGACATATCTACAGTAGTTCTCACCTGTATAGGGTAGATACAGGTAGAGACATATCTACAGTAGTTCTCACCTGTAAAGGGTAGATACAGGTAGAGACATATCTACAGTAGTTCTCACCTGTAAAGGGTAGATACAGGTAGAGACATATCTACAGTAGTTCTCACCTGTAAAGGGTAGATACAGGTAGAGACATATCTACAGTAGTTCTCACCTGTAAAGGGTAGATACAGGTAGAGACATATCTACAGTAGTTCTCACCTGTATAGGGTAGGCACAGGTAGGGACGTATCGGATCACCAAGCCACAGCGTCTCTTCTGGGATGTGTTGGGGTCACTGGCGTGGACCAGCAACCCATCATGGATCTGATAACCATCAACATTAAATCACAATCCCAAATGGCACCTTAATTCTTATTGTTTGTACAGCACAATTGGTGAGAAACACAATATAGTTGTAGAAGAATAGAGAATAGAGTGTATTTCCCTGTAATACAGAATGTCTCGTAGGACCTAGGATGGGAAGCTCCCTGTAATACAGAATGTCTCGTAGGACCTGGGATGGGAAGCTCCCTGTAATACAGAATGTCTCGTAGGACCTAGGATGGGAAGCTCCCTGTAATACAGAATGTCTCGTAGGACCTGGGATGGGAAGCTCCCTGTAATACAGAATGCCCAGTAGGACTTTGGATGGGAAGCTCCCTGTAATACAGAATGCCAGTAGGACTTGGGATG
The DNA here is from genome assembly GCF_023373465.1 of Oncorhynchus keta. Classification (NCBI taxonomy): domain Eukaryota; kingdom Metazoa; phylum Chordata; class Actinopteri; order Salmoniformes; family Salmonidae; genus Oncorhynchus; species Oncorhynchus keta. The sequence continues at coordinate 1,905,465 of NC_068450.1, read as the reverse complement.
GGAAGCTCCCTGTAATACAGAATGCCCAATAGGACTTGGGATGGGAAGCTCACTGTAATACAGAATGCCCAATATGACCTGGGATGGGAAGCTCCCTGTAATACAGAATGTCCAATAGGACCTGGGATGGGAAGCTCCCTGTAATACAGAATGCCCAGTAGGACTTGAGATGGGAAGCTCCCTGTCATACAGAATCCCCAGTAGGACCTGGGATGGGAAGCTCACTGTAATACAGAATGGCCAGTAGGACTTGGGATGGGAAGCTCCCTGTAATACAGAATGGCCAGTAGGACTTGGGCTGGGAAGCTCCCTGTAATACAGAATGCCCAGTAGGACTTGGGATGGGAAGCTCCCTGTAATACAGAATGCCCAGTAGGACTTGGGATGGGAAGCTCACTGTAATACAGAATGTCCAGTAGGACTTGGGATGGGAAGCTCCCTGTAATACAGAATGTCTAGTAGGACCTGGGATGGGAAGCTCACTGTAATACAGAATGCCCAGTAGGACTTGGGATGGGAAGCTCACTGTAATACAGAATGTCCAGTAGGACCTGGGATGGGAAGCTCCCTGTAATACAGAATGTCTAGTAGGACCTGGGATTGGAAGCTCACTGTAATACAGAATGTCCAGTAGGACATGGGATGGGAATCTCACTGTAATACAGAATGCCCAGTAGGACTTGGGATGGGAAGCTCACTGTAATACAGAATGCCCAATATGCCCTGGGATGGGAATCTCACTGTAATACAGAATGTCCAGTAGGACTTGGGATGGGAAGCTCACTGTAATACAGAATGCCCAGTAGGACTTGGGATGGGAAGCTCACTGTAATACAGAATGCCAAAATATGACCTGGGATGGGAATCTCACTGTAATACAGAATGTCCAGGAGGACTTGGGATGGGAATCTCACTGTAATACAGAATGCCCAATATGACCTGGGATGGGAATCTCACTGTAATACAGAATGTCCAGTAGGACTTGGGATGGGAAGCTCACTGTAATACAGAATGTCCAGTAGGACTTGGGATGGGAAGCTCACTGTAATACAGAATGTCCAGTAGGACTTGGGATGGGAAGCTCACTGTAATACAGAATGTCCAGTAGGACTTGGGATGGGAATCTCACTGTAATACAGAATGTCCAGTAGGACATGGGATGGGAAGCTCACTGTAATACAGAATGCCCAGTAGGACATGGGATGGGAAGCTCACTGTAATACAGAATGTCTGTTTGCTGACATTTGTTGTTCTTAAAAAGACAAGAATCCCCAGTAGGGGGGCAGTGTGACTTACAGACATCTGCCCAGCCAGCAGGGGGCAGAGTAGAGCGCTATCCGTTTGCACCAGCTCCTCAGGGATCTCCTGGTTGACTGACAGCATGTTTCCGGGGCGGGAGGCGAGTTGGTGGGGCAGCATGCCAGAGCAGTGGCTTCCTGGAGGAGGATGGGGAAGAAGGGAGGGGGAGAGGAGAGGAAAGGAGAGGAGAAGAGAGGGAGAGGGAGAGGAGAGGAGAGGAGAGGAGAGGAGAGGAGAGGAGAGGAGAGGAGAGAGAGGAGAGGAAAGGAGAGGGAGAGGAGAGGAGAGGAGAGGAGAGGAGAGGAGAGGAGAGGGAGAGGAGAGGAGAGGGAGAGGAGAGGGGGAGAGGAGAGGGAGGAGAGGGAGAGGAGAGGAGGAGAGGAGAGGAGAGGAGAGGGAGAGGAGAGAGGAGAAGAGAGGAGAGGAGAGAGAGAGAGAGGAGAGAGAGAGAGGAGAGGAGAGGAGAGGAGAGGAGAGGAGAGGAGAGGAGAGGGGAGGAGAGGAGAGGAGAGTGAACACTTTACTACCCACACAGACTCTAGTCTTCTGTTTGTCTATGAAAGGACATCTTATCACAGTCATTTACTGCAGTCATTTCATGCTAGAATGACAGAAAGAGGCTTTCAGACCATTAACTGTACCTGGCTAAATGCAGATAAATATTTTGAGTAGACATTTAAGTATTTATTTATCTAGTTGTGGCACCAATTAGAAGTGAACTGGCCGTTTCTGGAAACGAAATGGTTTGGTGATTTTAGGTGGTCAGGGGAGCTGCAGTACCTGGGATGACCTTCAGGGCTCCGTTTTCTGCCAGTGAGTCATCTAGAGCCAGCCACACCGACAGGACTGGACCCCCAGCTATTCCCCAGTACCTGGAGGAATCAGACAGCTGCTGAGTAAATACTTGTTATTACTCAAAACATACTGTAGTAGTAGGAGTGGTGTAGCAGTAGTAATATTGTAGTAGTATTGTGGTAGTAGTAGGAGTAGTATTGTAGTTGTAGTAGTTGTACTGTAGTAGTAGGAGTGGTAGGAGTTGTGTAGTCGTCACAGTTGCAAATGAGAACTTGTCCTGGTTAAATAAAGGTGAAAGTAGTATTGTAGTAGTGTTGTGGTAGTAGTAGCTGTAGTATTGTAGTTGTAGTAGTAGTACTGTAGTAGTAGAAGTAGTATTGTGATAGTAGTAGTATTGTAGTAGTGTTGTGGTAGTAGTATCTGTAGTATTGTAGTAGTAGTAGTTGTACTGTAGTAGTAGGACTGGTGTAGTAGAAGTAATATTGTAGTAGTCTTGTGGTAGTAGTAGCTGTAGTATTGTAGTTGTAGTAGTAGTAGCGGTAGTAACAGTAGTAGCTGTAGTATTGTAGTTGTAGTAGTAGTAGTAGTAGTAGTAGCAGTAGTGATGTAGTAGTTGTAATATTGTAGTACTACTGTAGTAGTTGTAGTAACAGTACTACAAGCAGTATTGGTAGCGGTAGTAGTACTGTAGTAGTATTTTACTATTTTTGAGATACTTGTAACTGACAGTAGTATTAGTATTGTAATAGTAATGTAGCTGTAGAAGTATTAGTGATGTACTCACCTCATATCCTGGTGCCAGGCCACGAAGGGCAGTCCAGTCTCACTCTGTTGGTCCTTCTCTGATGACCTCACTTCCTCCTCACTGGTCAGAGTGATGGCATCATTTCCTGCCTGTGTGGCTGTGGGGTGGGGTGTGGGGGTTGTTGGGTACTTGCAGATGAAGCGTGAGTCTAGCAGGATGACATCAGAGCCCAGGATGGACTGTACCACCTGAAGGATGTGGGGGTGTTTGGCCAGGCCCATCACCCAGGGGTACTGCAGGTGCACATTGTGGAGACTGTACTGGGTATACTCCTCACCTGAAGTCAGGTAGACACAGGTAGATATCAGTCAATACAGGTAGATATAATTCAATACAGGTAGATATCATTCAATACAGGTAGATATCATTCAATACAGGTAGACGAAGGTAGATATCATTCAATACAGGTAGATATCATTCAATACAGGTAGATATCATTCAATACAGGTAGATATCATTCAATACAGGAGATATCATTCAATACAGGTAGATATCATTCAATACAGATAGATATCATTCAATAGCCCGTTCCAGGTTCATGCTCTACAACATAGATATCATTCAGGCACTTGTCATCTCAGGATTACTGATATGCCATTTCAATACAGATAGATATCATTCAATACAGGTAGATATCATTCATCCACCTACAGGTAGATATCATTCAATACAGGTAGATATCATTCAATGAAACCCCACCTCTTTAAGGAATACCTAGGATAGGATAAATATCATTTTCTATTGTAAAGTGGCTGTTCCACTGGATGTCATAAGGTAGATATCATTCAATACTTAAAGTAAAGATATCATTCAATACAGGTAGATATCATTCAATACAGGTAGATATCATTCAATACAGGTAGATATCATTCAATACAGGTAGATATCATTCAATACAGGTAGATATCATTCAATACAGGTAGATATCATTCAATACAGGTAGATATCATTCAATACAGGTAGATATCATTCAATACAGGTAGATATCATTCAATACAGGTAGATATCATTCAATACAGATAGATATCATTCAATACAGGTAGATATCATTCAATACAGGTAGATATCATTCAATACAGATAGATATCATTCAATACAGGTAGATATCATTCAATACAGGTAGATATCATTCAATATAGATATCATTCAATACAGGTAGATCAATAGGTAGATATCATTCAATACAGGTAGATATCATTCAATACATATCATTCAATACAGGTAGATATCATTCAATACAATAGATATCAAAACAGGTAGATATCATTCAATACAGGTAGATCATAGATATCATTCAATACAGGTAGATATCATTCAATACAGGTAGACAGGTAGATACATATAGTTAGATATCATTCAATACAGGTAGATATCACATAGGTAGATATCATTCAATACAGGTAGATATCATTATCATAGATCAAAACAGGTAGATATCATTCAATACAGGTAGATATCATTCAATACAGTAGTTAGATATCATTCAATACAGGTAGATACATATAGATATCATTCAATACAGGTAGATATCATTCATTCAATACAGGTAGATATCATTCAATACAGGTAGTATATCATTCAATACAGGTAGATATCATTCAATACAGATAGATATCATTCAATACAGGTAGATTTATCATTCAATACAGATAGATATCATTCAATACAGGTAGATATCATTCCATACAGGTAGATGT
>NC_068450.1:1848369-1890869 GCF_023373465.1 Oncorhynchus keta | reverse complement strand
TATCTACCTGTATTGAATGATATCTACCTGTATTGAATGATATCTACCTGTATTGAATGATATCTACCTGTATTGAATGATATCTATCTGTATTGAATGATATCTACCTGTATTGACTGATATCTACCTGTGTCTACCTGACTTCAGGTGAGGAGTATACCCAGTACAGTCTCCACAATGTGCACCTGCAGTACCCCTGGGTGATGGGCCTGGCCAAACACCCCCACATCCTTCAGGTGGTACAGTCCATCCTGGGCTCTGATGTCATCCTGCTAGACTCACGCTTCATCTGCAAGTACCCAACAACCCCCACACCCCACCCCACAGCCACACAGGCAGGAAATGATGCCATCACTCTGACCAGTGAGGAGGAAGTGAGGTCATCAGAGAAGGACCAACAGAGTGAGACTGGACTGCCCTTCGTGGCCTGGCACCAGGATATGAGGTGAGTACATCACTAATACTTCTACAGCTACATTACTATTACAATACTAATACTACTGTCAGTTACAAGTATCTCAAAAATAGTAAAATACTACTACAGTACTACTACCGCTACCAATACTGCCTGTAGTACTGTTACTACAACTACTACAGTAGTACTACAATATTACAACTACTACATCACTACTGCTACTACTACTACTACTACTACTACTACTACAACTACAATACTACAGCTACTACTACCACAAGACTACTACAATATTACTACTACTACACCAGTCCTACTACTACAGTACAACTACTACTACTACAATACTACAGCTACTACTACCACAACACTACTACAATACTACTACTATCACAACACCACTCCTACTACTACAGTACAACTACTACAACTACAATACTACAGCTACTACTACCACAACACTACTACAATACTACTTTCACCTTTATTTAACCAGGTAGGCTAGTTGAGAACAAGTTCTCATTTGCAACTGTGACGACTAGACAACTCCTACCACTCCTACTACTACAGTACAACTACTACAACTACAATACTACTCCTACTACTACCACAATACTACTACAATATTACTACTGCTACACCACTCCTACTACTACAGTATGTTTTGAGTAATAACAAGTATTTACTCAGCAGCTGTCTGATTCCTCCAGGTACTGGGGAATAGCTGGGGTCCAGTCCTGTCGGTGTGGCTGGCTCTAGATGACTCACTGGCAGAAAACGGAGCCCTGAAGGTCATCCCAGGTACTGCAGCTCCCCTGACCACCTAAAATCACCAAACCATTTCGTTTCCAGAAACGGCCAGTTCACTTCTAATTGGTGCCACAACTAGATAAATAAATACTTAAATGTCTCCTCAAAATATTTATCTGCATTTAGCCAGGTACAGTTAATGGTCTGAAAGCCTCTTTCTGTCATTCTAGCATGAAATGACTGCAGTAAATGACTGTGATAAGATGTCCTTTCATAGACAAACAGAAGACTAGAGTCTGTGTGGGTAGTAAAGTGTTCACTCTCCTCTCCTCCCCTCCCCTCTCCTCTCCTCTCCTCTCCTCTCCTCTCCTCTCCTCTCCTCTCCCTCTTCTCCTCTCTCTCTTCTCCTCTCCTCTCCTCTCCTCTCCCTCTCTCCTCTCCTCTCCTCTCCTCTCCTCTCCTCTCCTCTCCTCTCTCCTCTCCCTCCCTCTCCTCTCCTCTCCTCTCCTCTCCTCTCTTCCTCCTCTCCTTTCCTCTCCCTCCTCTCCCCTCCCCCTCTTCCCCCTCCTCCTCCAGGAAGCAACTGCTCTGGCATGCTGCCCCACCAACTCGCCTCCCGCCCCAGAAACATGCTGTCAGTCAACCAGGAGATCCCTGAGGAGCTGGTGCAAACGGATAGCGCTCTACTCTGCCCCCTGCTGGCTGGGCAGATGTCTGTAAGTCACACTGCCCCCCTACTGGGGATTCTTGTCTTTTTAAGAACAACAAATGTGAGCAAACAGACATTCTGTATTACAGTGAGCTTCCCATCCCAAGTCCTACTGGACATTCTGTATTACAGTGAGCTTCCCATCCCAAGTCCTACTGGACATTCTGTATTACAGTGAGCTTCCCATCCCAAGTCCTACTGGACATTCTGTATTACAGTGAGCTTCCCATCCCAAGTCCTACTGGACATTCTGTATTACAGTGAGCTTCCCATCCCAAGTCCTACTGGACATTCTGTATTACAGTGAGCTTCCCATCCCAAGTCCTACTGGACATTCTGTATTACAGTGAGCTTCCCATCCCAAGTCCTACTGGACATTCTGTATTACAGTGAGCTTCCCATCCCAGGTCATATTGGGCATTCTGTATTACAGTGAGATTCCCATCCCAAGTCCTACTGGACATTCTGTATTACAGTGAGATTCCCATCCCAGGTCATATTTGGGCATTCTGTATTACAGTGAGCTTCCCATCCCAAGTCCTACTGGGCATTCTGTATTACAGTGAGCTTCCCATCCCAAGTCCTACTGGACATTCTGTATTACAGTGAGATTCCCATCCCAGGGCATATTGGGCATTCTGTATTACAGTGAGCTTCCCATCCCAAGTCCTACTGGGCATTCTGTATTACAGTGAGATTCCCATCCCATGTCCTACTGGACATTCTGTATTACAGTGAGCTTCCAATCCCAGGTCCTACTAGACATTCTGTATTACAGGGAGCTTCCCATCCCAGGTCCTACTGGACATTCTGTATTACAGTGAGCTTCCCATCCCAAGTCCTACTGGGCATTCTGTATTACAGTGAGCTTCCCATCCCAGGTCCTACTAGACATTCTGTATTACAGGGAGCTTCCCATCCCAAGTCCTACTGGACATTCTGTATTACAGTGAGCTTCCCATCCCAAGTCCTACTGGGCATTCTGTATTACAGGGAGCTTCCCATCCCAAGTCCTACTGGGCATTCTGTATTACAGGGAGCTTCCCAGCCCAAGTCCTACTGGCCATTCTGTATTACAGGGAGCTTCCCATCCCAAGTCCTACTGGCCATTCTGTATTACAGTGAGCTTCCCATCCCAGGTCCTACTGGGGATTCTGTATGACAGGGAGCTTCCCATCTCAAGTCCTACTGGGCATTCTGTATTACAGGGAGCTTCCCATCCCAGGTCCTATTGGACATTCTGTATTACAGGGAGCTTCCCATCCCAGGTCATATTGGGCATTCTGTATTACAGTGAGCTTCCCGCCCAAGTCCTATTGGGCATTCTGTATTACAGGGAGCTTCCCATCCCAAGTCCTACTGGCATTCTGTATTACAGGGAGCTTCCCATCCAAAGTCCTACTGGGCATTCTGTATTACAGGGAGCTTCCCATCCCAGGTCCTACGAGACATTCTGTATTACAGGGAGCTTCCCATCCTAGGTCCTACGAGACATTCTGTATTACAGGAGCTTCCCATCCCAGGTCCTACTGAGACATTCTGTATTACAGGGAGCTTCCCATCCTAGGTCCTACGAGACATTCTGTATTACAGGGAAATACACTCTATTCTCTATTCTTCTACAACTATATTGTGTTTCTCACCAATTGTGCTGTACAAACAATAAGAATTAAGGTGCCATTTGGGATTGTGATTTAATGTTGATGGTTATCAGATCCATGATGGATTGCTGGTCCACGCCAGTGACCCCAACACATCCCAGAAGAGACGCTGTGGCTTGGTGATCCGATACGTCCCTACCTGTGCCTACCCTATACAGGTGAGAACTACTGTAGATATGTCTCTACCTGTATCTACCCTATACAGGTGAGAACTACTGTAGATATGTCTCTACCTGTATCTACCCTATACAGGTGAGAACTACTGTAGATATGTCTCTACCTGTATCTACCCTTTACAGGTGAGAACTACTGTAGATATGTCTCTACCTGTATCTACCCTTTACAGGTGAGAACTACTGTAGATATGTCTCTACCTGTATCTACCCTATACAGGTGAGAACTACTGTAGATATGTCTCTACCTGTATCTACCCTATACAGGTGAGAACTACTGTAGATATGTCTCTACCTGTGACTACCCTATATAGGTGAGAACTACTGTAGATATGTCTCTACCTGTATCTACCCTATACAGGTGAGAACTACTGTAGATATGTCTCTACCTGTGTCTACCCTTTACAGGTGAGAACTACTGTAGATATGTCTCTACCTGTGTCTACCCTTTACAGGTGAGAACTACTGTAGATCTGTATCTACCCTATACAGGTGAGAACTACTGTAGATATGTCTCTACCTGTATCTACCCTATACAGGTGAGAACTACTGTAGATATGTCTCTACCTGTGTCTACCCTTTACAGGTGAGAACTACTGTAGATATGTCTCTACCTGTGTCTACCCTATACAGGTGAGAACTACTGTAGATATGTCTCAACCTGTATCTACCCTATACAGGTGAGAACTACTGTAGATATGTCTCTACCTGTGTCTACACTATACAGGTGAGAACTACTGTAGATATGTCTCTACCTGTATCTACCCTTTACAGGTGAGAACTACTGTAGATATGTCTCTACCTGTATCTACCCTTTACAGGTGAGAACTACTGTAGATATGTCTCTACCTGTGTCTACCCTTTACAGGTGAGAACTACTGTAGATATATCTCTACCTGTATCTACCCTATACAGGTGAGAACTACTGTAGATATGTCTCTACCTGTGTCTACCCTTTACAGGTGAGAACTACTGTAGATATGTCTCTACCTGTGTCTACCCTTTACAGGTGAGAACTACTGTAGATATGTCTCTACCTGTATCTACCCTATACAGGTGAGAACTACTGTAGATATGTCTCTACCTGTGTCTACCCTTTACAGGTGAGAACTACTGTAGATATATCTCTACCTGTATCTACCCTATACAGGTGAGAACTACTGTAGATATGTCTCTACCTGTGTCTACCCTTTACAGGTGAGAACTACTGTAGATATGTCTCTACCTGTGTCTACCCTTTACAGGTGAGAACTACTGTAGATATGTCTCTACCTGTGTCTACCCTTTACAGGTGAGAACTACTGTAGATATGTCTCTACCTGTGTCTACCCTATACAGGTGAGAACTACTGTAGATATGTCTCTACCTGTGTCTACCCTTTACAGGTGAGAACTACTGTAGATATGTCTCTACCTGTGTCTACCCTTTACAGGTGAGAACTACTGTAGATATGTCTCTACCTGTGTCTACCCTTTACAGGTGAGAACTACTGTAGATATGTCTCTACCTGTGTCTACCCTTTACAGGTGAGAACTACTGTAGATATGTCTCTACCTGTGTCTACCCTTTACAGGTGAGAACTACTGTAGATATGTCTCTACCTGTGTCTACCCTATACAGGTGAGAACTACTGTAGATATGTCTCTACCTGTGTCTACCCTATACAGGTGAGAACTACTGTAGATATGTCTCTACCTGTGTCTACCCTATGTTTCTCTCTCTCTCTCTGCAGGACCCAGACCGTCCCAGGCGTTTCCATGCTACAGTGATGGCCAGTGGATCAGACCAGTTCAGTCACTTCTCCACCTTGCTGTGATGAGCCTTACAGCACAACTACAACCATATCCATAGAGATCCCATTACCATATTACTGTCTGATACTTAGAGGAACCTGATGATACTGTATTCACCTTGATGACTTACTGCTGTATTCACCTTGATGACTTACTGCTGTATTCACCTTGATGACTTACTGCTGTATTCACCTTGATGACTTACTGCTGTGTTCACCTTGATGACTTACTGCTGTGTTCACCTTGATGACTTACTGCTGTGTTCACCTTGATGACTTACTGCTGTATTCACCTTGATGACTTACTGCTGTATTCACCTTGATGACTTACTGCTGTATTCACCTTGATGACTTACTGCTGTATTCACCTTGATGACTTACTGCTGTATTCACCTTGATGACTTACTGCTGTATTCACCTTGATGACTTACTGCTGTATTCACCTTGATGACTTACTGCTGTATTCACCTTGATGACTTACTGCTGTGTTCACCTTGATGACTTACTGCTGTATTCACCTTGATGACTTACTGCTGTATTCACCTTGATGACTTACTGCTGTATTCACCTTGATGACTTACTGCTGTGTTCACCTTGATGACTTACTGCTGTGTTCACCTTGATGACTTACTGCTGTGTTCACCTTGATGACTTACTGCTGTGTTCACCTTGATGACTTACTGCTGTATTCACCTTGATGACTTACTGCTGTGTTCACCTTGATGACTTACTGCTGTATTCACCTTGATGACTTACTGCTGTATTCACCTTGATGACTTACTGCTGTGTTCACCTTGATGACTTACTGCTGTATTCACCTTGATGACTTACTGCTGTGTTCACCTTGATGACTTACTGCTGTATTCACCTTGATGACTTACTGCTGTGTTCACCTTGATGACTTACTGCTGTGTTCACCTTGATGACTTACTGCTGTGTTCACCTTGATGACTTACTGCTGTGTTCACCTTGATGACTTACTGCTGTGTTCACCTTGATGACTTACTGCTGTGTTCACCTTGATGACTTACTGCTGTATTCACCTTGATGACTTACTGCTGTATTCACCTTGATGACTTACTGCTGTGTTCACCTTGATGACTTACTGCTGTATTCACCTTGATGACTTACTGCTGTGTTCACCTTGATGACTTACTGCTGTGTTCACCTTGATGACTTACTGCTGTGTTCACCTTGATGACTTACTGCTGTGTTCACCTTGATGACTTACTGCTGTGTTCACCTTGATGACTTACTGCTGTGTTCACCTTGATGACTTACTGCTGTGTTCACCTTGATGACTTACTGCTGTGTTCACCTTGATGACTTACTGCTGTGTTCACCTTGATGACTTACTGCTGTGTTCACCTTGATGACTTACTGCTGTGTTCACCTTGATGACTTACTGCTGTGTTCACCTTGATGACTTACTGCTGTGTTCACCTTGATGACTTACTGCTGTGTTCACCTTGATGACTTACTGCTGTGTTCACCTTGATGACTTACTGCTGTGTTCACCTTGATGACTTACTGCTGTGTTCACCTTGATGACTTACTGCTGTGTTCACCTTGATGACTTACTGCTGTGTTCACCTTGATGACTTACTGCTGTGTTCACCTTGATGACTTACTGCTGTGTTCACCTTGATGACTTACTGCTGTGTTCACCTTGATGACTTACTGCTGTGTTCACCTTGATGACTTACTGCTGTGTTCACCTTGATGACTTACTGCTGTGTTCACCTTGATGACTTACTGCTGTGTTCACCTTGATGACTTACTGCTGTGTTCACCTTGATGACTTACTGCTGTGTTCACCTTGATGACTTACTGCTGTGTTCACCTTGATGACTTACTTGATGACTTACTGCTGTGTTCACCTTGATGACTTACTGCTGTGTTCACCTTGATGACTTACTGCTGTGTTCACCTTGATGACTTACTGCTGTGTTCACCTTTGATGACTTACTGCTGTGTTCACCTTGATGACTTACTGCTGTGTTCACCTTGATGACTTACCTTGATGACTTACTGTGTTCACCTTGATGACTTACTGCTGTGTTCACCTTGATGACTTACTGCTGTGTTCACCTTGATGACTTACTGCTGTGTTCACCTTGATGACTTACTGCTGTGTTCACCTTGATGACTTACTGCTGTGTTCACCTTGATGATATCGGATGAACGGTTTAAACATCCCTTTTTGTACACAGTCCCCCATATTAGAGACCAAAAGTACTGGGACAAATTCACTTCTATGTATTAAGGTAGTCAACAGTTTAGTATTTGGTCCCTTGTTCATAGCTTTAAATATATCAATCTTGTGACTCTACAAACTTGTTGGATGCATTTGATGTTTGTTTTGGTTGAGTTTCAGATTATTTTGTGCCCAATAGAAATGTTAAATAATGGAGATTAGAATCAACTATGTTTCTCAACACTTCTACATTAACGTGGATGTTCTCATGATTACGGATAATACTGAATGAATCATGATTAATGATGAGTGAGAACAGACAAAAACATCATACTCTCCAAAAATGCTAACCTCCCCTGTTATTGTAATGGTGAGAGGTTAGCATGTCTTGGGGGTATGATATAAAATGCTAACCTCCCCTGTTATTGTAATGGTGAGAGGTTAGCATGTCTTGGGGGTATGATATAAAATGCTAACCTCCCCTGTTATTGTAATGGTGAGAGGTTAGCATGTCTTGGGGGTATGATATAAAATGCTAACCTCCCTGTTATTGTAATGGTGAGAGGTTAGCATGTCTTGGGGGTATGATATAAAATGCTAACCTCCCCTGTTATTGTAATGGTGAGAGGTTAGCATGTCTTGGGGGTATGATATAAAATGCTAACCTCCCCTGTTATTGTAATGGTGAGAGGTTAGAATGTCTTGGGGGTATGATATAAAATGCTAACCTCCCTGTTATTGTAATGGTGAGAGGTTAGCATGTCTTGGGGTATGATATAAAATGCTAACCTCCCTGTCATTGTAATGGTGAGAGGTTAGCATGTCTTGGGGGTATGAAATAAAATGCTAACCTCCCCTGTCATTGTAATGGTGAGAGGTTAGCATGTCTTGGGGGTATGATATAAAATGCTAACCTCCCCTGTTATTGTAATGGTGAGAGGTTAGCATGTCTTGGGGGTATGATTTAAAATGCTAACCTCCCTGTCATTGTAATGGTGAGAGGTTAGCATGTCTTGGGGGTATGATTTAAAATGCTAACCTCCCTGTCATTGTAATGGTGAGAGGTTAGCATGTCTTGGGGGTATGATTTAAAATGCTAACCTCCCCTGTCATTGTAATGGTGAGAGGTTAGCATGTCTTGGGGGTATGATATAAAATGCTAACCTCCCTGTTATTGTAATGGTGAGAGGTTAGAATGTCTTGGGGGTATGATATAAAATGCTAACCTCCCTGTTATTGTAATGGTGAGAGGTTAGCATGTCTTGGGGTATGATATAAAATGCTAACCTCCCCTGTCATTGTAATGGTGAGAGGTTAGCATGTCTTGGGGGTATGATATAAAATGCTAACCTCCCCTGTGATTGTAATGGTGAGAGGTTAGCATGTCTTGGGGGTATGATATAAAATGCTAACCTCCCCTGTCATTGTAATGGTGAGAGGTTAGCATGTCTTGGGGGTATGATATAAAATGCTAACCTCCCCTGTCATTGTAATGGTGAGAGGTTAGCATGTCTTGGGGGTATGATGTAAAATGCTAACCATCCCCTGTCATTGTAATGGTGAGAGGTTAGCATGTCTTGGGGTATGATATAAAATGCTAACCTCTCCTGTCATTGTAATGGTGAGAGGTTAGCATGTCTTGGGGGTATGATATAAAATGCTAACCTCCCTGTTATTGTAATGGTGAGAGGTTAGCATGTCTTGGGGTATGACATAAAATGCTAACCTCCCTGTTATTGTAATGGTGAGAGGTTAGCATGTCTTGGGGTATGATATAAAATGCTAACCTCCCCTGTTATTGTAATGGTGAGAGGTTAGCATGTCTTGGGGGTAGTATATAAAATGCTAACCTCCCTGTCATTGTAATGGTGAGAGGTTAGCATGTCTCTGGGGTATGATATAAAAAAGCTAACCTCTGTTTTCAGTGTATGATGTCTACATTTAACTTTTTTACTTTCTCCCTCGTCATTATTAATTCAGGACTATATGTTGTCATGGTAACGTCCATTTAGAAGTGTTTAGAACCGTACAGCATGTGTCACTGTCCCGGTGGAGCTCACAGTATCTGGGTTGGACTGGGTTGGACTGGGTCGGGCTGGGTTGGACTGGGTCGGGCTGGAGTCTATCTGATGTTTCTGTAGAGTGAACCAGAACGGCCCGTAGGGCAGGAGACCATCTCCTGTTTCTGTAGAGTGAACCAGAACGGCCCGTAGGGCAGGAGACCATCTCCTGTTTCTGTAGAGTGAACCAGAACGGCCCGTAGGGCAGGAGACCATCTCCTGTTTCTGTAGAGTGAACCAGAACGGCCCGTAGGGTAGGAGACCATCTCCTGTTTCTGTAGAGTGAACCAGAACGGTCCGTAGTGCAGGAGTCCGTCTCCTGTTTCTGTAGAGTGAACCAGAACGGTCCGTAGTGCAGGAGACCATCTCCTGTTTCTGTAGAGTGAACCAGAACGGCCCGTGGGGCAGGAGACCATCTCCTGTTTCTGTAGAGTGAACCAGAACGGCCCGTAGGGCAGGAGACCATCTCATGTTTCTGTAGAGTGAACCAGAATGGCCCGTAGGGCAGGAGACCATCTCCTGTTTCTGTAGAGTGAACCAGAACGGCCCGTAGGCCAGGAGACCATCTCCTGTTTCTGTAGAGTGAACCAGAATGGCCCGTAGGGCAGGAGACCATCTCATGTTTCTGTAGAGTGAACCAGAACGGCCCGTAGGACAGGAGACCATCTCCTGTTTCTGTAGAGTGAACCAGAACGGCCCGTAGGGCAGGAGACCATCTCCTGTTTCTGTAGAGTGAACCAGAACGGCCCGTAGGGCAGGAGACCATCTCCTGTTTCTGTAGAGAGAACCAGAACGGCCCGTAGGGCAGGAGACCATCTCCTGTTTCTGTAGAGTGAACCAGAACGGCCCGTAGGGCAGGAGACCATCTCCTGTTTCTGTAGAGTGAACCAGAACGGCCCGTAGGGCAGGAGACCATCTCCTGTTTCTGTAGAGTGAACCAGAACGGCCCGTAGGGCAGGAGACCATCTCCTGTTTCTGTAGAGTGAACCAGAACGGCCCGTAGGGCAGGAGACCATCTCCTGTTTCTGTAGAGTGAACCAGAACGGCCCGTAGGGCAGGAGTCCATCTCCTGTTTCTGTACAGTGAACCAGAATGGCACGTAGGGCAGGAGTCCATCTCCTGTTTCTGTAGAGTGAACAAAAAGGCAAGCTACTCTGAAGGTGACCTGAGCTGACCTGGAGTCCATCTCCTGTTTTAGTGCATTGATAATGATAATAATTACATGTATAAAATGTGAATGGAGGACAAATGAAATGCTGTATGAACATGTAAGCTGATGTATCTGGGACGTCATGCTATATTACCTCTTCATGTGTCTTATTGTGTTTTATGTGTTGAATAAACTGACTCACTAGACACTGGCATCTTTCTCTGTGGAACTTGGTGGGCCTTACTTTGTAAGTCACAGCAAACTATGTTTCATTTGTAAAATATTCTGGGATTGGGATTTTAACCAGTTGAATGAAAGGGCAAAATGTAGATTTCCACCTAACTAAACTTACCCAAACATCATTATTTTTCATGAGGAGGCTACAAACAATAACGGGTCATTCTGCGTAGCTTTAGAAAGGGCTGGAAATCCCCTTCCTGGTTAAAATAGTTAGAAATTGCTGATGTACATTGTATAATATTCAGATTCAACAAAACTGGGGCAATAGGGCTTGAAATGACGGATATTATTTCTAAATATAGTAACAATCAAATGATAAACGACTTACTAAAGTTTTCACATTTCTTATAACTAAAATAAATATGATGATCAAACTTAGTGACAGTACAATATGAGCGCATAACAAATTCTTCAGTGTTAAATCAACAGGCTCCTGAGTGGAGCAGCGGTCTAAGGCACTGCTGTATCACAACCAGCTGTGATTGGGAGTCCCATAGGGCAGCACACAATTGGCCCAGCATCGTCCGGGTTTGGCCGGTGTAGACCGTCATTGTAATTAAGAATTTGTTCTTAACGGACTTGCCTAGTTCACATGAGCCCTCACAGTGTTACATTTAAAATTGGGCCAGTGTCTTTACGGTCCAAACTTCTGAGTGTTAAATTAACACTGTACTCAGTGCTGATGCTGTTACACTTTGTCAGTGCTGATGCTGTTACACTTTGTCAGTGTTTGTCAATAACACCTCATGTAGTAGTGTTAACACCAGGAAGTGTTTATTGTTAACCCCAATGGAGTTCTACAATAACACCTCATATAGTAGTTTTAAACACTACATCAAGAGGTCCGTATTTCTTGACAAGGTCAATGTTGAGTTAAGGACATTACAAACTACACTCACAAGTCTTTATTGCTACATGCTCTTATGTAAACATTTAAGACATCAGAACCAGCAGCAGACATTATAACATGTAAATTAGCGCAAGCATAGACCAGTTAAAGTGATACAACACTGCCTCTCACGGGTGGCCAAAAATAACAATTTGAAAGCCATGCCCCCAATAAGGCCTCGAGTATAATTTCCCGGTGTGCATTGCCTTTTCCAGTGAATTGTAGAGTTACCACTGATCTGTATGTGTTGGTGATAGGGATAGAGACATGTATGTTGAATTTGCTAATGTTCAGTCCTGTGGACTTCACCAAGAGAGTTCCTAATGTAGGCAAATGTTATCAATAAAATGTAATGTCACATACACTGAGTGTACAAAATATTAAGAACACCTACTCTTTCCATGACAAATCACATCAAATCAATTCACATTTTATTTATTACATACACATGGTTAGTGCTAAATACGGCTGCTGGAATCCTGACTAGAACCAGAACATTTGATCATATTACTCCAGTGCTAGCCTCCATACACTGGCTTCCTGTTAAGGTAAGGGCTGATTTCAAGATTTTACTGCTAACCTACAAAGCAGTACATGGGCTTGCCCCTACCTATCTTTCCGATTTGGTCCTGCCGTACATACCTACACGTACGCTACGGTCACCAGACGCAGGCCTCCTAATTGTCCCTAGAATTTCTAAGCAAACAGCTGGAGGCAGGGCTTTCTCCTACAGAGCTCAATTTTTATGGAATGGTCTGCCTACCCATGTGAGAGACGCAGACTCAGTCTCAACCTTTAAGTCTTTACTGAAGACTCATCTCTATATCTCTATATCTCTATATGATTGAGTGTAGTCTGGCCCAGGAGTGTAAAGGTGAACGGAAAGGCTCTGGAGCAACGAACCGCCCTTGCTGTCTCTGCCTGGCCGGTTCCCCTCTTTCCACTGGGATTCTCTGCCTCTAACCCTATTACAGGGGCTGAGTCACTGAATTACTACGGCTCTTTCATACCGTCCCAGGAGGGGTGCGTCACTTGAGTGGGTTGAGTCACTGATGTGATCTTCCTGTCTGGGTTGGCGCCCCCCCCTTGGGTTGTGCCGTGGCGGAGATCTTTGTGGGCTATACTCGGCTTTGTCTCAGGATGGTAAGTTGGTGGTTGAAGATATCCCTCTAGTGGTGTAGGGGCTGTCCTCTGGCAAAGTGGGTGGGGTTATATCCTTCCTGTTTGGCCCTGTCCGGGGGTGTCCTCGGATGGGGCCACAGTGTCTCCTGACCCCTCCTGTCTCAGCCTCCAGTATTTATGCTGCAGTAGTTTATGTGTCGGGGGGCTAGGGTCAGTTTGTTATATCTGGAGTACTTCTCCTGTCCTATCCGGTGTCCTGTGTGAATTTAAGTATGCTCTCTCTAATTCTCTCTTTCTTTCACTCTCTCATAGGACCTGTTTCAACTGTTCTGCCTGTGATTATTATTATTTGACCATGCTGGTCATTTATGAACATTTGAACATCTTGGCCATGTTCTGTTATAATCTTCACCCGGCACATCCAGAAGAGGACTGGCCACCCCACATAGCCTGGTTCCTCTCTAGGTTTCTTCCTAGGTTTTGGCCTTTCTAGGGAGTTTTTCCTAGCCACCGTGCTTCTACACTTGCATTGCTTGCTGTTTGGGGTTTTAGGCTGGGTTTCTGTACAGCACTTTGAGATATCAGCTGATGTACGAAGGGCTATATAAATGCATTTGATTTGATTAGATTTGATTTGAAGGTGACTGAGCCCCCAGGTGACTGAGCCCCCAGGTGACTAGGCCCCAGGTGACTGAGCCCCCAGGTGACCGAGCCCCCAGGTGACTAGGCCCCAGGTGACTGGGCCCCAGGTGACTGAGCCCCAGGTGACTGAGCCCCAGGTGACTGAGCCCCAGGTGACTAGGCCCCAGGTGACTGGGCCCCAGGTGACTGAGCCCCCAGGTGACTGAGCCCCCAGGTAACTAGGCCCCAGGTAACTGAGCCCCCAGGTAACTGAGCCCCCAGGTGACTGAGCCCCAGGTGACTGAGCCCCAGGTGACTGAGCCCCCAGGTCACTGAGCCCCAGGTGACTGAGCCCCAGGTGACTGAGCCCCAGGTGACTGAGCCCCCAGGTGACTGAGTCCCCAGGTGACTGAGCCCCAGGTGACTGAGCCCCAGGTGACTAGGCCCCCAGGTGACTGAGCCCCAGGTGACTGAGCCCCAGGTGACTGAGCCCCCAGGTGACTGAGCCCCCAGGTGACTGAGCCCCAGGTGACTGAGCCCCCAGGTGACTGAGCCCCAGGTGACTGAGCCCCAGGTGACTGAGCCCCAGGTGACTGAGCCCCCAGGTGACTGAGCCCCCAGGTGACTGAGCCCCAGGTGACTGAGCCCCCAGGTGACTGAGCCCCCAGGTGACTGAGTCCCCAGGTGACTAAGCCCCAGGTGACTGAGTCCCCAGGTGACTGAGCCCCCAGGTGACTGAGTCCCCAGGTGACTGAGCCCCAGGTGACTGAGCCCCAGGTAACTAGGCCCCAGGTAACTGAGCCCCCAGGTGACTGAGCCCCCAGGTGACTGAGCCCCAGGTGACTGAGCCCCAGGTGACTGAGCCCCCAGGTCACTGAGCCCCAGGTGACTGAGCCCCAGGTGACTGAGCCCCCAGGTGACTGAGTCCCCAGGTGACTGAGCCCCAGGTGACTAGGCCCCCAGGTGACTGAGCCCCAGGTGACTGAGCCCCAGGTGACTGAGCCCCAGGTGACTGAGCCCCCAGGTGACTGAGCCCCCAGGTGACTGAGCCCCAGGTGACTGAGCCCCCAGGTGACTGAGCCCCCAGGTGACTGAGTCCCCAGGTGACTGAGCCCCAGGTGACTGAGCCCCAGGTAACTAGGCCCCAGGTTACTGAGCCCCCAGGTGACTGAGCCCCCAGGTGACTGAGCCCCAGGTGACTGAGCCCCAGGTGACTGAGCCCCCAGGTCACTGAGCCCCAGGTGACTGAGCCCCAGGTGACTGAGCCCCAGGTGACTGAGCCCCCAGGTGACTGAGTCCCCAGGTGACTGAGCCCCAGGTGACTGAGCCCCAGGTGACTGAGCCCCAGGTGACTGAGCCCCAGGTGACTGAGCCCCAGGTGACTGAGCCCCAGGTGACTGAGCCCCAGGTGACTGAGCCCCAGGTGACTGAGCCCCAGGTGACTGAGCCCCCAGGTGACTGAGCCCCAGGTGACTGAGCCCCAGGTGACTGAGCCCCCAGGTGACTGAGCCCCAGGTGAGGCCCCCAGGTGAGCCCCAGGTGACTGAGCCCCAGGTGACTGAGCCCCCAGGTGACTGAGCCCCCAGGTGACTGAGCCCCAGGTGACTGAGCCCCAGGTGACTGAGCCCCAGGTGACTGAGCCCCAGGTGACTGAGCCCCAGGTGACTGAGCCCCAGGTGACTGAGCCCCCAGGTGACTGAGCTCCCAGGTGACTGAGCCCCCAGGTGACTGAGCCCCAGGTGACTGAGCCCCCAGGTGACTGAGCCCCCAGGTGACTGAGCCCCCAGGTGACTGAGCCCCCAGGTTACTGAGCCCCAGGTTACTGAGCCCCCAGGTTACTGAGCCCCCAGGTGACTGAGCCCCCAGGTGACTGAGCCCCAGGTGACTGAGCCCCAGGTGACTGAGCCCCCAGGTGACTGAGCCCCCAGGTGACTAGGCCCCAGGTTACTGAGCCTCATTCAGCCTCATTTACTGCCTTTAAAAAAATAGCTGATATGGCTGACTTGCTTTAACAAATGTGGTTTCTACTGACAATTGAGATGTACAAACTATGGCATAAGGCTACGACAAGCGGATAAGAGGCAATCCGAAATTTCGATTAAGACATTAACGAGCTGACGGACGTAGTCAATATAACTATTTGTTCAGCACTTTGAAATGTACAGCGACAGAATTAAGAACATGGGTCATTTTTAGAATTTGGTTTGACTTTTATTACGATGTTGATAAAAACACAAGTCTTCCAGATGAAGCAACAGAAACACAACACAACACAATTACATTCCAATCAGGAGGGTCTCCAGGGAAACAAACAACAACAACAACAACAACAACAACAAACATGATTGTGAGGTCACTTCCCAAATGGCTCCCGATTCCCATCTTCTGACGGGTGTCTTTTAAGAAGATCACATCAGCACTATAAAGGGAGCAGGGTGTCTTTTGAGAAGATCACATCAGCACTATAAAGGGAGCAGGGTGTCTTTTGAGAAGATCACATCAGCACTATAAAGGGAGCAGGGTGTCTTTTGAGAAGATCACATCAGCACTATAAAGGGAACAGGGTGTCTTTTGAGAAGATCACATCAGCACTATAAAGGGAACAGGGTGTCTTTTGAGAAGATCACATCAGCACTATAAAGGGAGCAGGGTGTCTTTTGAGAAGATCACATCAGCACTATAAAGGGAGCAGGGTGTCTTCTGAGAAGATCACATCAGCACTATAAAGGGAGCAGGGTATCTTTTGAGAAGCACAGCTAATCAGTATTCTGCATCTCAGACGTGTCCTAGGCCAGTTTGAGCAGTTCTGTAACCATGACGCCCACCCCGTCAAACACCTCGTGTATGGGAGCATTACACATGAAGGCTGAGGAGGTGACCAGCTTGTTCTTCACATCGATGTGGACCTCCCCCACTTTCTTATTCACGTGTTTACAGCCCAGCTCCTTCATGGAAGTTGCCGTCTGGGCATGGGGCCATCTAGTGGCAGGAGGGAGAAGAAAAGCAGCAGGGTTAAAAACATACTGCTTTGTCCTGTTCAAACATATCAACACACACACACACACACACACACACACACACACACACACACACACACACACACACACACACACACACACACACACACACACACACACACACACACACACACACACACACACACACACACACACACACCTGAGACATCGTAACTCACCTCTCACACTCCTTGTCCTGTCCCACGGTGACCTCACACCCCGGCAGGGCCTTAGCAGCTAGGACAGGGGAGATGCAGCACATAGCCAGGGGCTTGCCTGCAGCGTGGAACCCCTTAATCAGCTTCTCTACTTGGGGTTGAACCGTGAACTCCTTCCCCTTCACAGCCCAGTCAGACAGATTTTTAGCCACGCCAAAACCACCTGCAAAACACAACACAGTTCAGTTGAGAGGAGAGGAGAATCGCGGAGACCAGTGGTTTTGTTTTGTTTGGGGTTGGTGGGAGTAGAATGATTGAAATGAAGTCATAGTGAAAGAGTGATGACATAGTAACAGAGATATAGAATAAAGGAGAGATGATATAGTAACATATATAGAATAAAGGACAGATGATATAGTAACAGAGATATAGAATAAAGGAGAGATGATATAGTAACAGAGATATAGATTAAAGGAGAGATGATATAGTAACAGAGATATAGAATAAAGGACAGATGATATAGTAACAGATATATAGAATAAAGGAGAGATGATATAGTAACAGATATAGAATAAAGGAGAGATGATATAGTAACAGATATAGAATAAAGGAGAGATGATATAGTAAAGAGATATAGAATAAAGGAGAGATGATATAGTAACAGAGATATAGAATAAAGGAGAGATGATATAGTAACAGATATATAGAATAAAGGAGAGATGATATAGTAACATATATATAGAATAAAGGAGAGATGATATAGTAACAGATATAGAATAAAGGAGAGATGACATAGTAACAGAGATATAGAATAAAGGAGAGATGATATAGTGTTACTGATAAAAGATAAAGACAGGACTGTGTTAGTCAGTACCAGTATCATATTATCAATGTGCTGGTGCTAGATGAAGGAGTAATGCTCACCTGGGATAACGAGGGCGTCGAAGGCGGTGATCTCTAGCTTGGCAAGGTCAGACACATCGCCGCGGGCGATTCGAGCACTCTCCTCCAGGACGTTACGTTTCTCAGCTGTGGGTTTCCCCTCACAGTGATTCACTACATGCATTTGGTCCACGTTGGGGGCAAACATCTGGACCTGGGAGAGGGAAGGGGAGAGGAAGGGGAGGAGAAGAGAGGAGGAGTGAGGAGGGGGAGGAGGGGGGAGGGGAAGAGGGGGAGGAGAGGGGGAGGAGAAGAGAGGAGGAGTGAGGAGGGGGAGGAGGGGGGCGGGGAAGAGAGGGAGGAGAGGGGGAAGAGAGGGGGAAGAGAAGAGCGGAGAGGAGAGGAGAGGATGGGGAGGCGGAGGAGGGTGGAGGAGAGGAGTGAAGAGGAGGCGGTTGAGGGGTTAGGAGAGGAGGTGAGAGGAGGGAGGGGAAGAGGGGGAGGAGGGGGAGGAGAAGAGAGGAGGAGTGAGGAGGGGGAGGAGGGGGGCGGGGAAGAGAGGGAGGAGAGGGGGAGGAGAGGAGAGGAGAGGATGGGGAGGCGGAGGAGGGTGGAGGAGAGGAGAGGAGTGAAGAGGAGGCGGTTGAGGGGTTAGGAGAGGAGGTGAGAGGAGGGAGGAGAAGAGAGGAGGGGGAAGGGGGGGGGGAGAGGGGGAGGAGAAGAGAGGAGGAGTGAGGAGGGGGAGGAGGGGGGCGGGAAAGAGGGGGAGGAGAGGGGGAGGAGAAGAGAAGAGAGGATGGGGAGGAGGAGGAGGGTGGAGGAGAGGAGAGGAGTGAAGAGGAGGCGGAGGAGGGGTTAGGAGAGGAGGTGAGAGGAGGGAGTAGACCACCCTTACCTTAGCTCTAGCCCTAATGTAGACCACCCTTACCTTAGCTCCAGCCCTAATGTAGACCACCCTTACCTTAGCCCCTAACCCTAATGTAGACCACCCTTACCTTAGCTCTAGCCCTAATGTAGACCACCCTTACCTTAGCCCCTAACCCTAATGTAGACCACCCTTACCTTAGCCCCTAACCCTAATGTAGACTACCCTTACCTTAGCCCCCAACCCCAATGTAGACCACCCTTACCTTAGCCCCTAACCCTAATGTAGACCACCCTTACCCTAGCCCCTAACCCTAATGTAGACCACCCTTACTTTAGGCCCTAACTATAATGTAGACCACCCTTACCTTAGGCCCTAACCCTAATGTAGACCACCCTTACCTTAGCCCCTAACCCTAATGTAGACTACCCTTACCTTAGGCCCTAACCATAATGTAGTCCACCCTTACCTTAGGCCCTAACCCTAATGTAGACCACCCTTACCTTAGGCCCTAACCCTAATGTAGACCACCATTACCTTAGGCCCTAACCCTATTGTAGACCACCCTTACCTTAGCCCCTAACCCTAATGTAGACTACCCTTACCTTAGGCCCTAACCCTAATGTAGACCACCCTTACCGTAGCCCCTAACCGTAATGTAGACTACCCTTACCCTAGGCCCTAACCCTAATGTAGACCACCCTTACCTTAGCTCTAGCCCTAATGTAGACCACCCTTACCTTAGCCCCTAACCCTAATGTAGACCACCCATACCTTAGCTCTAGCCCTAATGTAGACCACCCTTACCTTAGGCCCTAACCCTAATGTAGACCACCCTTACCTTAGCCCCTAACCCTAATGTAAGACCACCCTTACCTTAGCCCCTAACCCTAATGTAGACCACCCATACCTTAGCTCCAGCCCTAATGTAGACCACCCTTACCTTAGCCCCTAACCCTAATGTAGACCACCCTTACCTTAGCTCTAGCCCTAATGTAGACCACCCTTACCTTAGCCCCTAACCCTAATGTAGACCACCCTTACCTTAGCCCCTAACCCTAATGTAGACCACCCTTACCTTAGCCCCTAACCCTAATGTAGACCACCCTTACCCTAGCCCCCAACCCCAATGTAGACCACCCTTACCTTAGCCCCTAACCCTAATGTAGACCACCCTTACCTTAGCCCCCAACCCCAATGTAGACCACCCTTACCTTAGCCCCTAACCCTAATGTAGACCACCCTTACCCTAGCCCCTAACCCTAATGTAGACCACCCTTACTTTAGGCCCTAACTATAATGTAGACCACCCTTACCTTAGCCCCTAACCCTAATGTAGACCACCCTTACCTTAGCCCCTAACCCTAATGTAGACCACCCTTACCCTAGCCCCCAACCCCAATGTAGACCACCCTTACCTTAGCCCCTAACCCTAATGTAGACCACCCTTACCTTAGCCCCCAACCCCAATGTAGACCACCCTTACCTTAGCCCCTAACCCTAATGTAGACCACCCTTACCCTAGCCCCTAACCCTAATGTAGACCACCCTTACTTTAGGCCCTAACTATAATGTAGACCACCCTTACCTTAGCCCCTAACCCTAATGTAGACCACCCTTACCTTAGGCCCTAACCATAATGTAGACCACCCTTACCTTAGGCCCTAACCCTAATGTAGACCACCCTTACCTTAGGCCCTAACCCTAATGTAGACCACCATTACCTTAGGCCCTAACCCTATTGTAGACCACCCTTACCTTAGCCCCTAACCCTAATGTAGACTACCCTTACCTTAGGCCCTAACCCTAATGTAGACCACCCTTACCGTAGCCCCTAACCGTAATGTAGACTACCCTTACCCTAGGCCCTAACCCTAATGTAGACCACCCTTACCTTAGCTCTAGCCCTAATGTAGACCACCCTTACCTTAGCCCCTAACCCTAATGTAGACCACCCATACCTTAGCTCTAGCCCTAATGTAGACCACCCTTACCTTAGCCCCTAACCCTAATGTAGACCACCCTTACCTTAGCCCCTAACCCTAATGTAGACCACCCTTACCGTAGCCCCTAACCCTAATGTAGACTACCCTTACCTTAGCCCCTAACCCTAATGTAAGACCACCCTTACCTTAGGCCCTAACCCTAATGTAGACCACCCTTACCTTAGCCCCTAACCCTAATGTAGACCACCCTTACCGTAGCCCCTAACCCTAATGTAGACTACCCTTACCTTAGGCCCTAACCCTAACGTAGACCACCCTTACCTTAGCCCCTAACCCTAATGTAAGACCACCCTTACCTTAGGCCCTAACCCTAATGTAGACTACCCTTACCCTAGCCCCTAACCCTAATGTAGACCACCCTTACGTTAGGCCCTAACCCTAATGTAGACCACCCTTACCTTAGGCCCTAACCCTAACGTAGACCACCCTTACCTTAGCCCCTAACCCTAATGTAAGACCACCCTTACCTTAGGCCCTAACCCTAATGTAGACCACCCTTACGTTAGGCCCTAACTCTAATGTAGACCACCCTTACCTTAGGCCCTAACCCTAATGTAGACCACCCTTAGCTTAGCCCCTAACCCTAATGTAGACCACCCTTACCTTAGGCCCTAACCCTAATGTAGACCACCCTTACCTTAGCCCCTAACCCTAACGTAGACCACCCTTACCTTAGGCCCTAACCCTAACGTAGACCACCCTTACCTTAGCCCCTAACCCTAATGTAAGACCACCCTTACCTTAGGCCCTAACCCTAATGTAGACCACCCTTACCTTAGGCCCTAACCCTAATGTAGACCACCCTGACCTTAGCTCCAGTCGTAACCCTAATGTAAGACCACCCTTACCTTAGCCCCTGACCCTAATGTCGACCACCCTTTCCTTAGCCCCTAACCCTAATGCAGACCACCCTTACCTTAGCTCCAGTCGTAACCCTAATGTAGACCACCCTTACCTTAGCTCCAGCCCTGCTGAGGTGGACCAGTACAGCTGACGCCTCGTGGACCTCAGTCCCATCATAGACTCCACACCCTGACAGAATTACGGCTACACACTTCACCATGACTCCTGCAACACACACACACACCATATGGTCTGGAGTTAGACCAGAACAACAGAATGGAGACAGGGATAGCACTAACAGCAGTTTGATGAAACTGTTCCCCAGACTTTGTCCTTACAAACCCCCTTGTTTAACCTTTAATGCAGCTCACTGCACATGGAGGGGCAGGTTACATACACCACATAGCTGAGTGTCCGTGTGTAATGTTACAAAAACCAGATGGATTGGTCAATGTAATGTCAGGTACACCAAGGCTTGCCTCCCATATTGCACCCTATTCCCTATATAGTGTACTACTTCTGGTCAAAAACTAGTGCACTATATAGGGAATAGGGAGCCATTTAAGATGACTTGCCCCCTCCCAGCAGCAACTATTCAACATTTAAAGGCCTCAGGTCCACCGGTGACAGAAGTCTCCTGAAGTCTACCTGTTTCCAGGTTACAAACAACACAGGAAACACCTACTCTCTCTCTCTTTCTTCATCTCTCTTCCTCTCTCTCTCTCTCTCTCTCTCTCTCTCTCTCATCTCTCTTCCTCCCCCTTCCCGCGCTCTCTCTCTTTCTCTCTCTGTCTCCCTCCCTCACTCCCTTTCTTTCTCTGTCTCTCTCCCCCCCCTTCTTCCCTCCCTCTCTCTCTATGTTTCTAGTCAACAACACCTGGTAGAGGCAGACAGAAACAGGAACTGGAGTGGAGGGAGAGTAGAGTCGGTGTAAAGGAACAGAAAGCACAGAGATTTAGATAAGCTTCAGTTCACCGATCATTATAAATATTGTAAATGTTGCAAGTCTACATAAAAGTATTGCTGTTGTGTTGTGTATAAAAGACGAAGAACGTTACCACATTTCCATCCTAAAACCACAATGTTCACATTTCCAACTCTAAATACAACATGAATACTAACGTAATAGGGAAGTAGACTACTAGTTGACGAGCAGCAGTAGTAGTTCTCTCACCTTGTAAAGGTACACTACAGTAGTATATGGTCTGTTCCGTCTGTGGCGTCTTCTCCTACCTGCTGTCTCCTGTTGTAGTGAAACTGGAATCCTACTGGCTTTATACCCTTCCTGCCCAGGCTGCCCTGGCCCCGCCCACGGAGGTGTGGTCTGGGTTACAGCTTTACAATAGAAGGCTGAAGGGCCGTCTGTCTGTACGGTGAGGTCATGACAGGACTGATGCAGGGAGGGGAAAGGGAAACTGCTGCTGCCTTACTCTGTTTGGCCAATGTTAAATCTGCTTAGTCATTCTGACATCTCTAAGACATTGGATGGATGGATGGATGGATGGATGGATGGATGGATGGATGGATGGATGGATGGATGGATGGATGAATGGATGGATGGATGGATGGATGGATGGATGGATGGATGGATGGATGGATGGATGGATGGATGGATGGATGGATGGATGGATGGATAGTGTCAGTGTGTCAGTATTGATGAAAATACTGTGTAGATTATCAGTCTACAGAATAATTTATTTAAAGACAGTATAGCGAAGACTACAATAAACACAGTTTGTATTTACAGACAGGTGTGCCATATCTCAGTCATAGTCAGCTAGGTGGGCCATATCTCAGTCATAGTCAGCTAGGTGGGCCATATCTCAGTCATAGTCAGCTAGGTGGGCCATATCTCAGTCATAGTCAGCTAGGTGGGCCATATCTCAGTCATAGTCAGCTAGGTGGGTCATATCTCAGTCATAGTCAGCTAGGTGGGCCATATCTCAGTCATAGTCAGCTAGGTGTGTCATATCTCAGTCATAGTCAGCTAGGTGGGCCATATCTCAGTCATACTCAGCAAGGTGGGCCATATCTCAGTCATAGTCAGCTAGGTGGGCCATATCTCAGTCATACTCAGCAAGGTGGGCCATATCTCAGTCATAGTCAGCTAGGTGGGTCATATCTCAGTCATAGTCAGCTAGGTGGGTCATATCTCAGTCATAGTCAACTAGGTGGGCCATATCTCAGTCATAGTCAGCTAGGTGGGTCATATCTCAGTCATAGTCAGCTAGGTGGGCCATATCTCAGTCATAGTCAGCTAGGTGTGTTATATCAGTCATAGTCAGCTAGGTGGGCCATATCTCAGTCATAGTCAGCTAGGTGGGCCATATCTCAGTCATAGTCAGATAGGTGGGTCATATTTCAGTCATAGTCAGCTAGGTGGGTCATATCTCAGTCATAGTCAGCTAGGTGTGTTATATCAGTCATAGTCAGCTAGGTGCGTTATATCTCAGTCATAGTCAGCTAGGTGGGTCATATCTCAGTCATAGTCAGCTAGGTGGGTCATATCTCAGTCATAGTCAGCTAGGTGGGCCATATCTCAGTCATAGTCAGCTAGGTGGGCCATATCTCAGTCATAGTCAGCTAGGTGGGCCATATCTCAGTCATAGTCAGCTAGGTGGGTCATATCTCAGTCATAGTCAGCTAGGTGGGCCATATCTCAGTCATAGTCAGCTTGGTGGGCCATATCTCAGTCATAGTCAGCTAGGTGGGTCATATCTCAGTCATAGTCAGCTAGGTGGGCCATATCTCAGTCATCGTCAACTAGGTGGGTCATATCTCAGTCATACTCAGCTAGGTGGGCCATATCTCAGTCATAGTCAGCTAGGTGGGTCATATCTCAGTCATAGTCAGCTAGGTGTGTTATATCAGTCATAGTCAGCTAGGTGGGCCATATCTCAGTCATAGTCAGCTAGGTGGGCCATATCTCAGTCATAGTCAGATAGGTGGGTCATATTTCAGTCATAGTCAGCTAGGTGTGTTATATCAGTCATAGTCAGCTAGGTGCGTTATATCTCAGTCATAGTCAGCTAGGTGGGTCATATCTCAGTCATAGTCAGCTAGGTGGGTCATATCTCAGTCATAGTCAACTAGGTGGGCCATATCTCAGTCTTCAGGAAGGCAGTGAGTTGCTGCGCAAGAGCATTTTCTAAACATTTTGAGAGGAATGGAAGATTTGATATAGGCCGATAGTTTTTTATATTTTCTGGGTCAAGGTTAGGCTTTTTCAAGAGAGACTTTACTGCCACTTTTAGTGAGTTTGGTGCACATCTGGTGGATAGAGAGCTGTTTGGTTATGTTCAACATAGGAGGGCCAAGCACAGGAAGCAGCTCTTTCAGTTGTTTAGTTGGAATAGGGTCCAGTTTGCAGCTTGAAGGTTTAGAGGCCATGATTATTTTCATCAATGTGTCAATAGATATACACTGCTCAAAAAAATAAAGGGAACACTAAAATAACACATCCTAGATCTGAATGAATGAAATATTCTTATTAAATACTTTTTCTTTACATAGTTGAATGTGCTGTCAACAAAATCACACAAAAATTATCAATGGAAATCAAATTTATCAACCCATGGAGGTCTGGATTTGGAGTCACACTCACAATTAAAGTGGAAAATCACACTACAGGCTGATCCAACTTTGATGTAATGTCCTTAAAACAAGTCAAAATGAGGCTCAGTAGTGTGTGGCCTCCACGTGCCTGTATGACCTCCCTACAACGCCTGGGCATGCTCCTGATGAGGTGGCGGATGGTCTCCTGAGGGATCTCCTCCCAGACCTGGACTAAAGCATGCCCAGCATGGATGGAGCGAGACATGATGTCCCAGATGTGCTCAATTGGATTCAGGTCTGGGGAACGGATGGGCCAGTCCATAGCATCAATGCCTTCCTCTTGCAGGAACTGCTGACACACTCCAGCCACATGAGGTCTAGCATTGACTTGCATTAGGAGGAACCCAGGGCCAACCGCACCAGCATATGGTCCCACAAGGGGTCTGAGGATCTCATCTCGGTACCTAATGGCAGTCAGGCTACCTCTGGCGAGCACATGGAGGGCTGTGCGGACACCCCAAAGAAATGCCACCCCACACCATGACTGACCCACCGCTAAACCGGTCATGCTGGAGGATGTTGCAGGCAGCAGAACGTTCTCCACGGCATCTCCAGACTCTGTCACGTCTGTCACATGTGCTCAGTGTGAACCTGCTTTCATCTGTGAAGAGCACAGGGCGCCAGTGGCGAATTTGCCAATCTTGGTGTTCTCTGGCAATTGCCAAACGTCCTGCACGGTGTTGGGCTGTAAGCACAACCCCCACCTGTGGACGTCGGGCCCTCATCCCACCCTCATGGAGTCTGTGTCTGACCATTTGAGCAGACACATGCACATTTGTGGCCTGCTGGAGGTCATTTTGCAGAGCTCTGTCAGTGCTCCTCCTGCTCCTCCTTGCACAAAGGCGGAGGTAGCGGTCCTGCTGCTGGGTTGTTGCCCTCCTTCTGCCTCCTCCACGTCTCCTGGTGTACTGGCCTGTCTCCTGGTAGCGCCTCTGTGCTCTGGACACTATGCTGACCGACACATGTAATGAATCAACCTCTAGATGTAATGAATCAACCTCTAGATGTAATGAATCAACCTTTAGATGTAATGAATCAACCTTTAGATGTAATGAATCAACCTCTAGATGTAATGAATCAACCTTTAGATGTAATGAATCAACCTTTAGATGTAATGAATCAACCTTTAGATGTAATGAATCAACCTTTAGATGTAATGAATCAACCTTTAGATGTAATGAATCAACCTCTAGATGTAATGAATCAACCTCTAGATGTAATGAATCAACCTCTAGATGTAATGAATCAACCTCTAGATGTAATGAATCAACCTCTAGATGTAATGAATCAACCTCTAGATGTAATGAATCAATAATAATAATAATATATGCCATTTAGCTGACGCTTTTATCCAAAGCGACTTACAGTCATGTGTGCATACATTCTACGTATGGGTGGTCCCGGGAATCGAACCCACTACCCTGGCGTTACAAACACCATGCTCTACCAACTGAGCCACAGAAGGCCAGTACAGGGGTGACCAGTGAAATATAACTGCTGGAGTGCGTGCTACAGGTGGGTGCTGCTATGGTGACCAGTGAGCTGAGATAAGGTGCGGCATTACCTAGCAAAGACTTATAGATGACCTGGAGCCAGTGGGTTTGGTGACAAGTATGAAGCGAGAGCCAGCCAACGAGAGCGAGCATACAGGTCACAGTGGTGGGTAGTATATGGGGCTTTGGTGACAAAACGGATGGCACTGTGATAGACTGCATCCAATTTGCTGAGTATTGGAGGCTATTTTGTAAATGACATCGCCAAAGTCAAGGACCGGTAGGATGGTCAGTTTTAAGAGGGTATGTTTGGCAGGATGAGCAAAATAGAAAGCAGATTTGAGATTTCATTTTGGATTGGAGATGCTTAATGTGAGTCCGGAAGGAGAGTTTACAGTCTAACCAGACACCTAGTTATAGGTAGTTGTCCACATATTCTAAGTCAGAAGTGTCCAGAGTATTGATGCTGGACGGGAGGGCAGGTGCGGGCAGCGATCGGTTGAAGAGCATGCACTTAGTTTAAACTTGCATTTTAAGAGCAGTAAGAGGTCACGGAAGGAGAGTTGTATGGCATTGAAGCTCTTCTGGAGGTTAGTTAACACAGTGTCCAAAGAAGGGCCAGAAGTATTCAGAATGGTGTCGTCTGCGTAAGAGGTGGGTCAGATAATCACCAGCAGCAAGAGCAACATCATTGATGTATACAGAGAAGTCTGCCCGAGAATTGAACTCTGTCTCCCCGAAGAGACTGCCGATAAGAAAGCGGAGATTGAAAGTGGTGATTAAGTCTGCCGATAAGAAAGTGGAGATTGAAAGTGGTGATTAAGTCTGCCGATAAGAAAGTGGAGATTGAAAGTGGTGATTAAGTCTGCCGATAAGAAAGTGGAGATTGAAAGTGGTGATTAAGTCTGCCGATAAGAAAGTGGAGATTGAAAGTGGTGATTAAGTCTGCCGATAAGAAAGAGGAGATTGAAAGTGGTGATTAAGTCTGCCGATAAGAAAGTGGAGATTGAAAGTGGTGATTAAGTCTGCCGATAAGAAAGTGGAGATTGAAAGTGGTGATTAAGTCTGCCGATAAGAAAGCGGAGATTGAAAGTGGTGATTAAGTCTGCCGATAAGAAAGTGGAGAAGCCTTGGTCAGGTCGATGAACATGGCTGCACAGTATTGTCTTTTATCGATGGCGGTTATGATGTTGTTTAGGACCTTGAGCGTGGCTCGGAAACCAGATTGCATATGCTCTTTAAATAAATAAGACCAACATAATTTATTTTTTCTAAGTGACTCTCCGCCAATAATTAAATGTAGAGGATTGGAGGACTATATTAATATCTAAGGGGCATTTTCCTTACATTTAGAGGATTGGAGGACTATATTAATATCTAAGGGGCATTTTCCTTACATTTAGAGGATTGGAGGACTCTATATTAATATATAAAGGGTATTTTCCATTAGGATCTGTGGGAATATCTAATATCTATATAATTCTAAATGAATTAATAATCATAATTGCTTTGTTTAAGAAGTAACAATATGTTTGACATTTCGTTTTCATTTAACATGAGGCTTTGTATTCTGTGCCCACTTTCGGTATGTCTCTTCGGTTACACATCCTTGGAATAGCAGAACAGCATAACGGTCTGGGAGGTCCTTGCTGAGCCTGGTGAGCAGTTGGTCAAGTTTCGTCCTGGTCAGTTGGCTACTCCAGCCCTGGTCAGAGGGAGACTGTGATGTTATGACCTACCTGATTGGTCCAGAGGGAGACTGAGATGTTCTGCCCTACCTGATT
The DNA here is from genome assembly GCF_023373465.1 of Oncorhynchus keta. Classification (NCBI taxonomy): domain Eukaryota; kingdom Metazoa; phylum Chordata; class Actinopteri; order Salmoniformes; family Salmonidae; genus Oncorhynchus; species Oncorhynchus keta. The sequence goes on along the minus strand of NC_068450.1, from coordinate 1,862,427 downwards.
GGTCCAGAGGGAGACTGAGATGTTCTGCCCTACCTGATTGGTCCAGAGGGAGACTGAGATGTTCTGCCCTGCCTGATTGGTCCAGAGGGAGATTGAGATGTTGTGACCTGCCTGATTGGTCCAGAGGGAGACTGAGATGTTCTGCCCTACCTGATTGGTCCAGAGGGAGACTGAGATGTTGTGACCTGCCTGATTGGTCCAGAGGGAGACTGAGATGTTCTGCCCTACCTGATTGGTCCAGAGGGAGACTGAGATGTTCTGCCCTACCTGATTGGTCCAGTGGGAGACTGAGATGTTCTGCCCTACCTGATTGGTCCAGAGGGAGACTGAGATGTTCCTAATAAAAGCCACAACATTGCAGTCATATTTTCATGCTTCATTGCTTCTAGAATTTATTTTAAAGACAGTCAAATTGGTGATGAGAGAGGATCTTGGGGCTGGTGTGGTCACATAAAACGTATATACAATGTTTTGATAAGTAGGCCAGTTGTGATGAGAGGATGACCGGTACCTGTGAATTGATGTCCAGGAAACGTTTTTAAGGAAATATGTTGAATGGTTGGCTACTGTCACGGACACTAAACATTCTTGATGCTCAGGATAGAGGGAGAAATATGATGCCAGTAAGGACTGGTGAAGCATGACATCACTCACTCTATAAGGAAGTTCATCTGTCATGACACTTAAGGCTGGTCAAACAAGAGTCTTTAATTGGCTCAACTCTACCTGTTCTACTCTACCTGTGGAAAGACTGGTCAACAGACATGGGCTTTTCCCCCAATCAACTGAATTCACTCATAAATGTTTCCTTATTGTTCTATTCAGTCCTGACATTCCTTTACTGCCATAGTTTACTGGGATATATGTCCATCTGAGGTGAGAGAGAGGCTGTTGGTTTACTGGGATATGTCTCCCTCTGAGAGGTGAGAGAGAGGAGAGAGAGGCTATTGGTTAACTGGGATATGTCTCCCTCTGAGAGGTGAGAGAGAGGTGAGAGAGGTTATTGGTTAACTGGGATATGTCTCCATCTGAGAGGAGAGAGGGGCTGTTGGTTAACTGGGATATGTCTCCATCTGAGAGGAGAGAGAGACTATTGGTTAACTGGGATATGTCTCTATCTGAGAGGTGAGAGAGGGGAGAGAGAGGCTATTGGTTAACTGGGATTTGTCTTTATCTGAGAGGCGAGAGAGAGGTGAGAGAGGCTATTGGTTACCTGGGATATGTCTCTATCTGAGAGGTGAGAGAGAGGTGAGAGAGGCTATTGGTTAACTGGGATATGTCTCTATCTGAGTTGTGAGAGAGAGGAGAGAGAGGCTATTGTTCAACTTAGGCTGGGGGCAGCCTGCCAGGAGGTCCAGGATCCAGTTGCAGAGGGAGTTGTTTAGTCCCCGGGTCCTTAGCTTAGTGATCATCTTTGTTGGCACCATGGTGTTGAATGCTGAGCTGTAGTCAATGAACAGCATTCTCACATAGGTGTTTCTTTTGTCCAGTTGGGACAGGCCAGTGTGGAGTGTGATTGAGATTGAGATCATCTGTGGATCTGTTGTGGTGGTATGCACATTAGAGTGGGTCTAGGGTTTCTGGGATAATGCTGTTGACGTGAGCACTTCAAAGCACTTCATGGCTACCGACGTTAGTGCCACGGAGCGGTTGTCATTTAGGCAGGTTACCTTGGTGTTCTTGTGCACAGGGACTGTGGTGGTCTACTTGAAACATGTTTGGTATTACAGACTCGGTCAGGGACAGGTTGAAAATGTCAGTGAAGACACTTGCAAGTTGTTCCGTGCATGCTTTGAGTACACATCCTGGTAATCCGTCTGGCTCCACGGCCTTGTGAATGTTGACCTGTTTAAAGGTCTTGCTCACATTGGCTACGGAGAGCTTGATAATACTGTTGTACCAGAACAGCTGGTGCTCTCATATCTGCTTCAGTGTTGTTTGCCTCAAAGCGTGCATTAAAGACATTTAGCTCGTCTGGTTGGCTCACGTCACTGGGCAGCTCGCGGCTGGGTTTCCCTTTGTAGTCAGTAATAGTTTGCAAGCCCTGCCACATCCGATGAGCATCAGAGCCGGTGAAGTAGGATTCAATCTTAGCCTGTTTGATGGTTCATCTGAGGACATAGCGGGATGCCTTATATGCGTCGGGATTGTGTCCCGCTCCTTGAAAGCGGCAGTTCTAGCCTTTAGCTCGGTGTTGCTGAAATCCATGTTTTCTGGTTGGGATATGTACGTACGGTCACTGTGGGGATGACATCATCGATGCACTTGTTGATGATGCCGGTGACTGAGGTGGTGTACTCCTCAAAGCCATTGGATGGCGTAGCTTCTGCATCATCTGACTACTTCCGTATTGAGCGAGTCTCCGCTACTCCGCTAACATCGCTGCTTGTAAGCAGGAATGAGGAGGACAGAATTATGGTTAGATGAAGGGTGAGGGAGAGCTTTGTACGCATCTCTGTGTGTGGAGTAAAAGGTGATCTAGAGTTTTTTCCCTCTGCTTGCACATTGACATGCTGGTAGAAATGAGGTATTCTTGATGATCATTTCCTTGTTTGCTTATGGCTTCGAGTGAGTTGAGTGGGTCTCAGCATCGGTTTGTGGTGGTAAAAACGCCACGCTCAGTCACTCTCCGTCACTCTCCGTCACTCTCCATCACTCTCTGTCACTTTCTGTCACTCTCCGTCACTTTCTGTTACTCACTGTCACTCTTCATCATTCTTGATGCTCCAGGCAGAGGAGGAAGTAGAGTCCTTCTAGGAAGATTCATAGTGTCATTGTGAAATGGTTGACAATGTCACCACAGAGGCTCATTGTGTACGTGAGTGAGGTGTGTTTGAAAAACTTCTGAGCCAAACAATTAGATGATAAAGAGGAATGAGGAAGAGAATTGATGACACTAATGTCAATATTCAGACAACACAACAATGTCCTCTACGTTGTTCTCAGGCTCCTCCTGATGAGATTCACCTGAAGGAAGCAAAAATAGACTAAAAGTCACCTGTCAATATTAGATGCCTCAGTCTTGACTCACAGCAGGTGGCTTCACAGCAGAATGTCCTGAATCACGGCACATTGAGTTCTGTAATGAAGTTATGAGAGGTAGGCTAACTTCATTGATCCCTCTTCAAGAGAAACACACACACATACACCATGCATAGCTTCCCTGGCGGAATGACACGTAGGACAACCTGTTTGACCCCTCTCAAAGACAGACTAAAACACTACAAAGGAGTCTTCTATTAGCCCTGATTGGACATTTCCCAGATCAACCCCTAAACCCTCTCCTGGGTACCTTCACAACTGTTTCCTTACTGCGTTTACCTTATCTTGTTGATATCTTTCTCATTAACTTAAAACATGTTGATACGTAGGCTAATTTGGATGTGAGGAATTCTGGTACCTGCAAAGAGTGATGACAGTACAGTACAGTATGTTTCACTGTCAGGAAGTGATCTACAGACGAGACAATGGAGCTGTTGTTCACCCAACAGCTGCTCTCTCTCACCAGAAACATTGTTTAGTTAGGGTTTAATTAACAGGTTCTTTCTTCTGGGGTTAGTTTATTCTGGCGTGTCACCTCGATGCTTTATGACAGCTCTCTGTCTTCCTTCAAGGTGGATGTCATCTGGAGATGTCTCAGTCTTGACTCACATCACGTAGTTTCACAGCCGAATTTCCTGAATCACGCCACATTGAGTTCTGTATTACTATTTGGGAGCAGCTACTCTTCCTGGGGCATAATTAAGGCAGTTTGTAAAACATTACAATACAAATCAACAGATTTCAAAGCTGAGTGTGTGTCCTCAGGTCCTCAGCCCCCTACTCCATGACCACATATCTACAACACAAAATCCCATTTCCACATTATTCACATTATTGATTACAAGATGTAGTTGAGGTTTAGGGTTTAGTGAATGATTTGTCCCACATACAATGCTTTTAGTTTTGGAAATATTAGGACGAACATTCCTTGCCAGCCACTCTGAAACTAACTGCAACTCTTTATTAAGACAACATAGAAACTCTATACTCAAAGCCAGTGACTGTCACCCCTCATCCACCTACATAGAAACTCTATACTCAAAGCCAGTGACTGTCACCCCTCATCCACCTACATAGAAACTCTTTACTCAAAGCCAGTGACTTTCACCCCTCATCCACCTACATAGAAACTCTATACTCAAAGCCAGTGACTTTCACCCCTCATCCACCTACATAGAAACTCTATACTCAAAGCCAGTGGCTGTCACCCCTCATCCACCTACATAGAAACTCTATACTCAAAGCCAGTGACTTTCACCCCTCATCCGCCTACATAGAAACTCTATACTCAAAGCCAGTGACTTTCACCCCTCATCCGCCTACATAGAAACTCTATACTCAAAGCCAGTGGCTGTCACCCCTCATCCACCTACATAGAAACTCTATACTCAAAGCCAGTGACTGTCACCCCTCATCCACCTACATAGAAACTCTATACTCAAAGCCAGTGACTGTCACCCCTCATCCACCTACATAGAAACTCTATACTCAAAGCCAGTGACTGTCACCCCTCATCCATCTACATAGAAACTCTATACTCAAAGCCAGTGACTGTCACCCCTCATCCACCTACATAGAAACTCTATACTCAAAGCCAGTGACTGTCACCCCTCATCCACCTACATAGAAACTCTATACTCAAAGCCAGTGACTGTCACCCCTCATCCACCTACATAGAAACTCTATACTCAAAGCCAGTGGCTGTCACCCCTCATCCACCTACATAGAAACTCTATACTCAAAGCCAGTGGCTGTCACCCCTCATCCATCTACATAGAAACTCTATACTCAAAGCCAGTGGCTGTCACCCCTCATCCACCTACATAGAAACTCTATACTCAAAGCCAGTGGCTTTCACCCCTCATCCACCTACATAGAAACTCTATACTCAAAGCCAGTGGCTGTCACCCCTCATCCATCTACATAGAAACTCTTTACTCAAAGCCAGTGACTTTCACCCCTCATCCACCTACATAGAAACTATTTACTCAAAGCCAGTGACTTTCACCCCTCATCCACCTACATAGAAACTCTTTACTCAAAGCCAGTGACTTTCACCCCTCATCCACCTACATAGAAACTCTATACTCAAAGCCAGTGGCTTTCACCCCTCATCCATCTACATAGAAACTCTATACTCAAAGCCAGTGGCTTTCACCCCTCATCCACCTACATAGAAACTCTATACTCAAAGCCAGTGGCTTTCACCCCTCATCCACCTACATAGAAACTCTTTACTCAAAGCCAGTGACTTTCACCCCTCATCCACCTACATAGAAACTCTTTACTCAAAGCCAGTGACTTTCACCCTCATCCACCTACATAGAAACTCTTTACTCAAAGCCAGTGGCTGTCACCCCTCATCCATCTACATAGAAACTCTTTACTCAAAGCCAGTGACTTTCACCCTCATCCACCTACATAGAAACTCTATACTCAAAGCCAGTGGCTGTCACCCCTCATCCACCTACATAGAAACTCTATACTCAAAGCCAGTGACTTTCACCCCTCATCCACCTACATAGAAACTCTATACTCAAAGCCAGTGGCTTTCACCCCTCATCCGCCTACATAGAAACTCTATACTCAAAGCCAGTGACTGTCACCCCTCATCCGCCTACATAGAAACTCTATACTCAAAGCCAGTGGCTTTCACCCCTCATCCGCCTACATAGAAACTCTATACTCAAAGCCAGTGACTGTCACCCCTCATCCGCCTACATAGAAACTCTATACTCAAAGCCAGTGGCTTTCACCCCTCATCCGCCTACATAGAAACTCTATACTCAAAGCCAGTGGCTTTCACCCCTCATCCACCTACATAGAAACTCTTTACTCAAAGCCAGTGACTTTCACCCCTCATCCACCTACATAGAAACTCTTTACTCAAAGCCAGTGACTTTCACCCCTCATCCACCTACATAGAAACTCTTTACTCAAAGCCAGTGGCTGTCACCCCTCATCCATCTACATAGAAACTCTTTACTCAAAGCCAGTGGCTTTCACCCCTCATCCACCTACATAGAAACTCTATACTCAAAGCCAGTGGCTGTCACCCCTCATCCACCTACATAGAAACTCTATACTCAAAGCCAGTGACTTTCACCCCTCATCCACCTACATAGAAACTCTATACTCAAAGCCAGTGGCTTTCACCCCTCATCCGCCTACATAGAAACTCTATACTCAAAGCCAGTGGCTTTCACCCCTCATCCGCCTACATAGAAACTCTATACTCAAAGCCAGTGGCTTTCACCCCTCATCCGCCTACATAGAAACTCTATACTCAAAGCCAGTGGCTGTCACCCTTCATCCACCTACATAGAAACTCTATACTCAAAGCCAGTGGCTTTCACCCCTCATCCACCTACATAGAAACTCTATACTCAAAGCCAGTGGCTGTCACCCCTCATCCACCTACATAGAAACTCTATACTCAAAGCCAGTGGCTTTCACCCCTCATCCGCCTACATAGAAACTCTATACTCAAAGCCAGTGGCTTTCACCCCTCATCCACCTACATAGAAACTCTATACTCAAAGCCAGTGGCTGTCACCCCTCATCCACCTACATAGAAACTCTATACTCAAAGCCAGTGGCTTTCACCCCTCATCCGCCTACATAGAAACTCTATACTCAAAGCCAGTGGCTGTCACCCCTCATCCGCCTACATAGAAACTCTATACTCAAAGCCAGTGGCTTTCACCCCTCATCCGCCTACATAGAAACTCTATACTCAAAGCCAGTGACTTTCACCCCTCATCCGCCTACATAGAAACTCTATACTCAAAGCCAGTGGCTGTCACCCCTCATCCACCTACATAGAAACTCTATACTCAAAGCCAGTGACTTTCACCCCTCATCCGCCTACATAGAAACTCTATACTCAAAGCCAGTGGCTGTCACCCCTCATCCACCTACATAGAAACTCTATACTCAAAGCCAGTGGCTGTCACCCCTCATCCGCCTACATAGAAACTCTATACTCAAAGCCAGTGACTGTCACCCCTCATCCACCTACATAGAAACTCTATACTCAAAGCCAGTGACTGTCACCCCTCATCCGCCTACATAGAAACTCTATACTCAAAGCCAGTGGCTTTCACCCCTCATCCGCCTACATAGAAACTCTATACTCAAAGCCAGTGACTTTCACCCCTCATCCGCCTACATAGAAACTCTATACTCAAAGCCAGTGACTGTCACCCCTCATCCGCCTACATAGAAACTCTATACTCAAAGCCAGTGGCTGTCACCCCTCATCTACATAGAAACTCTATACTCAAAGCCAGTGACTGTCACCCCTCATCTACATAGAAACTCTATACTCAAAGCCAGTGACTGTCACCCCTCATCTACATAGAAACTCTATACTCAAAGCCAGTGACTGTCACCCCTCATCTACATAGAAACTCTATACTCAAAGCCAGTGGCTGTCACCCCTCATCCGCCTACATAGAAACTCTATACTCAAAGCCAGTGACTGTCACCCCTCATCCACCTACATAGAAACTCTATACTCAAAGCCAGTGACTGTCACCCCTCATCTACATAGAAACTCTATACTCAAAGCCAGTGACTGTCACCCCTCATCTACATAGAAACTCTATACTCAAAGCCAGTGACTGTCACCCCTCATCTACATAGAAACTCTATACTCAAAGCCAGTGGCTGTCACCCCTCATCCACCTACATAGAAACTCTATACTCAAAGCCAGTGACTGTCACCCCTCATCCATCTACATAGAAACTCTATACTCAAAGCCAGTGACTTTCACCCCTCATCCACCTACATAGAAACTCTATACTCAAAGCCAGTGACTGTCACCCCTCATCCACCTACATAGAAACTCTATACTCAAAGCCAGTGGCTGTCACCCCTCATCCACCTACATAGAAACTCTATACTCAAAGCCAGTGGCTGTCACCCTTCATCCACCTACATAGAAACTCTATACTCAAAGCCAGTGACTGTCACCCCTCATCTACATAGAAACTCTATACTCAAAGCCAGTGGCTGTCACCCCTCATCCACCTACATAGAAACTCTATACTCAAAGCCAGTGGCTTTCACCCCTCATCCGCCTACATAGAAACTCTATACTCAAAGCCAGTGGCTGTCACCCCTCATCCGCCTACATAGAAACTCTATACTCAGGGCAGAGAGAGAGCATGAGGATGCCGACAGCGCGGGGAGAGAGAGAGCATGAGGATGCCGACAGCGCGGGGAGAGAGAGAGCATGAGGATGCAGACGGGGCAGAGAGAGAGAGCATGAGGATGCAGACGGGGCAGAGAGAGAGAGCATGAGGATGCAGACGGGGCAGAGAGAGAGAGCATGAGGATGCCGACAGCGCGGGGAGAGAGAGAGCATGAGGATGCCGACAGCGCGGGGAGAGAGAGAGCATGAGGATGCCGACAGCGCGGGGAGAGAGAGAGCATGAGGATGCAGACGGGGCAGAGAGAGAGAGCATGAGGATGCAGATGGGGCAGAGAGATAGAGCATGAGGATGCTGACAGGGCAGGGAGAGAGAGAGCATGAGAATGCTGACAGGGCAGAGAGAGAGAGCATGAGGATTCTGACAGTGCAGGAAGAGAGAGAGCATGAGGATGCTGACAGGGCAGGGAGAGAGAGAGCATGAGGATGCTAACAGGACAGAGAGAGAGAACATGAGGATGCTGACAGTGCAGGGAGAGAGAGAGCATGAGGATGCTGACAGGGCAGGGAGAGAGAGAGCATGAGGATGCTAACAGGACAGAGAGAGAGAACATGAGGATGCTGACAGGGCAGGGAGAACAGGTGAGAGAGAGAGTATGAGGATACTGACAGGGCAGGGAGAGAGAGCATGAGGATGCTGACAGGGCATGGAGAGAGAGAGCATGAGGATGCTGACAGGGCAGGGAGAGAGAGAGCATGAGGATGCTGACAGGGCAGGGAGAGAGAGAGCATGAGGATGCTGACAGGGCAGGGAGAGAGAGAGCATGAGGATACTGACAGGGCAGGGAGAGACAGAGCATGAGGATGCTGACAGGGCAGGGAGAACAGGTGACATGGAAGGGAGTTAGAAAAGGTGCAAATATTGATGACCAAATATTGACGTTATAATATAATGGAAAGGTGCAAATATTAACGGTTAAGACAGAATAATGACATCACAACAGTTTTATTGTTTGGGGTTCGAGTCAAGATGCTAAATACGGCTGCTATAATCCTGACTAGAACAAAAACATTGATCATATTACTCCAGTGCTAGCCTCTCTACACTGGCTTCCTGTTAAGGCTAGGGGTGATTTCAAGGTTTTACTGCGAACCTACAAAGCTTGCTCCTACCTATCTTTCTGATTTGGTCCTGCCGTACATACCTACAGTCACAAAATGCAGGCCTCCTTAACGTCCCTAGATTTTCTAAGCAAACAGCTGGAGCCAGGGCTTTCTCCTTCAGAGCTCCATTGTTGTGGAATGGTCTGCTTATCCATGTGAGACTTATCCAAGGTCTCAACCTTTAAGTCTTTATTAAAGACTCATCTCTTCAGTGGGTGTAGTGTACTCTGGCCCATGAGTGTGAAGGTGAATGGAAAGGCACTGGAGCAACGAACCGCCCTTGCTGTCTCTGCCTGGCCGGTTCCCCTCTCTCCACTGGGATTCTCTGCCTCTAACCCTATTACAGGGGCTGGCTACAGGGGAGTCACTGGCTTACTGGAGATCTTTGTTGGCTATACTCGGCCTTGTCTCAGGATGGTAAGTTGGTGGTTGAAGATATCCCTCTAGTGGTGTGGGGGCTGTGCTTTGGCAAAGTGGGTGGGGTTATATCCTGCCTGTTTGGCCCTGTCTTGGGCTATCGTCGGATGGGGCCACAGTGTCTCCTGACCCCTCCTGTCTCAGCCTCCAGTATTTATGCTGCAGTAGTTTATGTGTCGGGGGCTAGGGTCAGTCTGTTATATCTGGAGTATTTCTCCTGTCTTCTCCGGTGTCCTGTGTAAATTTAAGTATGCTCTCTCTAATTCTCTCTTTCTCTTTCTTTCTCTCTCTCAGAGGACCTGAGCCCTAGGTCCATGCCTGTCATGATGACTACTTGCTGTCCCCAGTCCACCTGGCCGTGCTGCTGCTCCAGTTTAAACTGTTCTGAGGGAGAGAGAGACAATTAGAGGAGAGCGGGCTGGAGAGGAGAAGATAGGACGAGAGGAGAAGAAGAGGAGAGAGGGCTGGAGAGGAGAATATAGGACAAGGGGAGATAAGGAGAGAGGGCTGGAGAGGAAAATATTGGATGAGAGGAGAAGAGGAGAGAGGGCTGGAGAACGTAGGATGAGAGGAGAAGAGGAGAGAGGGCTGGAGAAGATAGAACAAGAGGAGTGAAGGAGAGAGGGCTGGAGAGGAGAAGATAGGACGAGAGGAGATAAGGAGAGAGGGCTGGAGAGGATATGATAGGACGAGAGGAGATAAGGAGAGAGGTTTAGTCATGTTCAGTAACATCTTAAAGGTTTAGTCATGTTCAGTAACATCTTAGTCATGTTCAGTAACATCTTAAAGGTTTAGTCATGTTCTGTAACATCTTAGTCATGTTCAGTAACATCTTAAAGGTTTAGTCATGTTCACTAACATCTTAAAGGTTTAGTCATGTTCAGTAACATCTTAAAGGTTTAGTCATGTTCAGTAACATCTTAGTCATGTTCTGTAACATCTTAAAGGTTTAGTCATGTTCTGTAACATCTTAGTCATGTTCAAAAACATCATAAAGGTTTAGTCATGTTCAGTAAAATCTTAGTCATGTTCAGTAACATCTTAGTCATGTTCTGTAACATCTTAAAGGTTTAGTCATGTTCAGCAACATCTGAAAGGTTAAGTCATGTTCAGTAACATCTTAGTCATGTTCAGCAACATCTGAAAGGTTTAGTCATGTTCTGTAACATCTTAGTCATGTTCTGTAACATCTTAAAGGTTTAGTAATGTTCTGTAACATCTTAAAGGTTTAGTCATGTTCAGTAAAATCTTAGTCATGTTCAGTAACATCTTAGTCATGTTCTGTAACATCTTAAAGGTTTAGTCATGTTCAGTAACATCTTAGTCATGTTCAGTAACATCTTAAAGGTTTAGTCATGTTCAGTAACATCTTAAAGGTTTAGTCATGTTCAGTAACATCTTAGTCATGTTCTGTAACATCTTAAAGGTTTAGTAATGTTCTGTAACATCTTAAAGGTTTAGTCATGTTCAGTAATATATTAAAGGTTTAGTCATGTTCAGTAACATCTTAAAGGTTTAGTCATGTTCTGTAACATCTTAGTCATGTTCTGTAACATCTTAAAGGTTTAGTCATGTTCTGTAACATCTTAAAGGTTTAGTCATGTTCAGTAACATCTTAAAGGTTTAGTCATGTTCAGTAACATCTTAAAGGTTTAGTCATGTTCTGTAACATCTTAAAGGTTTAGTCATGTTCAGTAACATCTTAAAGGTTTAGTCATGTTCTGTAACATCTTATAGGTTTAGTCATGTTTTGAAACATCTTAAAGGTTTAGTCATGTTCAGCAACATCTGAAAGGTTTAGTCATGTTCTGTAACATCTTAGTCATGTTCAGTAACATCATAAAGGTTTAGTCATGTTCAGTAAAATCTTAGTCATGTTCAGTAACATCTTAGTCATGTTCTGTAACATCTTAAAGGTTTAGTCATGTTCAGCAACATCTGAAAAGTTAAGTCATGTTCAGTAACATCTTAAAGGTTTAGTCATGTTTTGAAACATCTTAAAGGTTTAGTCATGTTTTGAAACATCTTAAAGGTTTAGTCATGTTCAGTAACATCTGAAAAGTTTAGTCATGTTCAGTAACATCTTAGTCATGTTCTGTAACATCTTAAAGGTTTAGTAATGTTCTGTAACATCTTAAAGGTTTAGTCATGTTCAGTAATATATTAAAGGTTTAGTCATGTTCAGTAACATCTTAAAGGTTTAGTCATGTTCTGTAACATCTTGGTCATGTTCTGTCACATCTTAAAGGTTTAGTCATGTTCTGTAACATCTTAGTCATGTTCTGTAACATCTTAAAGGTTTAGTCATGTTCTGTAACATCTTAAAGGTTTAGTCATGTTCAGTAATATATTAAAGGTTTAGTCATGTTCAGTAACATCTTAAAGGTTTAGTCATGTTCTGTAACATCTTAGTCATGTTCTGTAACATCTTAAAGGTTTAGTCATGTTCAGCAACATCTTAAAAGGTTAGTCATGTTCAGTAACATCTTAGTCATGTTCAGCAACATCTGAAAGGTTTAGTCATGTTCTGTAACATCTTAGTCATGTTCTGTAACATCTTAAAGGTTTAGTAATGTTCTGTAACATCTTAAAGGTTTAGTCATGTTCAGTAATATATTAAAGGTTTAGTCATGTTCAGTAACATCTTAAAGGTTTAGTCATGTTCTGTAACATCTTAGTCATGTTCTGTCACATCTTAAAGGTTTAGTCATGTTCAGTAACATCTTAAAGTAGTCATGTTCTGTAACATCTTAGTCATGTTCTGTAACATCTTAAAGGTTTAGTCATGTTCAGTAACATCTTAAAGGTTTAGTCATGTTCTGTAACATCTTAGTCATGTTCTGTAACATCTTAAAGGTTTAGTCGTGTTCTGTAACATCTTAGTCATGTTCATTAACACCTTAGTCATGTTCAGTAACATCTTAAAGGTTTAGTCATGTTCAGTAACATCTTAAAGGTTTAGTCATGTTCTGTAACATCTTAGTCATGTTCTGTAACATCTTAGTCATGTTCTGTAACATCTTAAAGGTTTAGTCATGTTCTGTAACATCTTAGTCATGTTCATTAACACCTTAGTCATGTTCAGTAACATCTTAAAGGTTTAGTCATGTTCTGTAACATCTTAGTCATGTTCATTAACACCTTAGTCATGTTCAGTAACATCTTAAAGGTTTAGTCATGTTCTGTAACATATTAGTCATGTTCTGTAACATCTTAAAGGTTTAGTCATGTTCTGTAACATCTTAGTCATGTTCCGTAACGTCTTTGTCATGTTCTGTAACATCTTAGTCATGTTCAGTAACATCTTAAAGGTTTAATCATGTTCAGTAACATCTTAAAGGTTTAGTCATGTTCAGTAACATCTTAAAGGTTTAGTCATGTTCAGTAACATCTTAAAGGTTTAATCATGTTCTGTAACATCTTAGTCATGTCCTGTAACATCTTAACGGTTTAGTCATGTTCTGTAACATCTTAAAGGTTTAGTAATGTTCTGTAACATCTTAAAGGTTTAGTCATGTTCAGTAATATATTAAAGGTTTAGTCATGTTCAGTAACATCTTAAAGGTTTAGTCATGTTCTGTAACATCTTAGTCATGTTCTGTAACATCTTAAAGGTTTAGTCATGTTCTGTAACATCTTAGTCCTGTTCATTAACACCTTAGTCATGTTCAGTAACATCTTAAAGGTTTAGTCATGTTCTGTAACATCTAAGTCATGTTCCGTAACATCTTAGTCATGTTCTGTAACATCTTAAAGGTTTAGTCATGTTCAGTAACATCTTAAAGGTTTAGTCATGTTCAGTAACATCTTAAAGGTTTAGTCATGTTCAGTAACATCTTAGTCATGTTCAGTAACATCTTAAAGGTTTAGTCATGTTCAGTAACATCTTAGTCATGTTCTGTAACATCTTAAAGGTTTAGTCATGTTCTGTAACATCTTGTAGGTTTAGTCATGTTCAGTAACATCTTAAAGGTTTAGTCATGTTCTGTAACATCTTAAAGGTTTAGTCATGTTCTGTAACATCTTAGTCATGTTCTGTAACATCTTAAAGGTTTAGTCATGTTCTGTAACATCTTAAAGGTTTAGTCATGTTCTGTAACATCTTAGTCATGTTCTGTAACATCTTAGTCATGTTCTGTAACATCTTAAAGGTTTAGTCATGTTCTGTAACATCTTAGTCATGTTCTGTAACATCTTAGTCATGTTCTGTAACATCTTAAAGGTTTAGTCATGTTCTGTAACATCTTAGTCATGTTCTGTAACATCTTCAAATCAAATC